>NC_079367.1:4150133-4240133 GCF_021018895.1 Seriola aureovittata | reverse complement strand
AACATTGGTAGAGTGTTTAATAAAACAAAAACATCCATATTTTCTTCTTCTTCTGTGTTTTATTTGAAGGGTTGATCCATAAGAAGATATATTTGTGGTTTAAAGAAACAAAAACCATCTCAGTGTAGTTTCACATCTCCTCTCTCAGGCTTCTCTCTGGAGCTCTAGTAACAACAGGTCGGTGAGCCAATCAGAAGAGAGGAGGCTCTGAGCTTCTCCTCTGATTGGCTGACTGTTTGAGTAATCAAATAAAAATATAGAAGATTTCATGTAAAAACACTCAGAGAAACCAAATCCTGTAAAGGTTTGGATGGTGGGTCCAGGTGGGCGGGGCTTGGTGACTGCTTTGTTGTGACATCACAAAGTTCCAGAAGTCCTGACGGCTGGTTTTAAGGCTCAGTTTCTGAATACAGGCTGTGTGCATTTCTCTGTGGACTGAGGCTTTGATACTTTCACAGTATTAATATAGAAGCTAGAGCTGATCTATAATCACACTACACATGGACAGAGACCTTTACACTGGATTGGACCTTTGAATAAAAGGTTAGCAACCCTGTCTACTAGAAATTCCATTTACATACAACTAATTTCCAACATTAAATATGTTTTGACAGAGTGTAATTGAAACCAGATTATGTTCTCTATTAATGTAATGAGGAAATCTTGTAATTTACATATTTGGCAAGCCACAAATATGTTGAAACTGAACGTGTCAGTAAAGTTTTGACAATGTATTTTTTTTCTGCCAAAATATCTGCGCTTACTGTAAAACATCCAGACGAAGTGACTACAGCAGTGTTCACTTTTTTATGGTCGTGTTTAGACTCTCACATCACTTGAGTTTAAGGAAAGAAGGTAATCTGGTTTAATACAGAAAGACTTCACAGCCACTTCAGACAACACGTTTATTTACATTTGACTAAAACCATGATCTTTCTGTGACCGTAACCAAAGTGCTTTAGTCGCCTGAACCTCAGGTGAGACCGTGGATGGCTGAATGAAAAAACTTGCGGATGAAAAACTTTTTTCTCAGCACTAAGCTCAAACCTTTACTCATTACATCTGATCCAATGTTATTATAGAAATATTCATCTATGCAAGATTAAATAAACATCCTGACACACTGATCGATTTCTGTTAATAATTTTGATTAGTTACTATTTAATGAGCATCTGCTGGAGTTAATTACACTTATATTTACAGTTCCACTATACAAACTGAATACACCCATACCCGCCCATCTCACACACACACACACACACACACACACACACACACACACACACACACACACACACACACTCACACATACACACACACACACTCACACACACACACACACACACACACAACACACACACACACACACACACACACACACATACACATACACACACACACACACACACACACACACACACACACACACACACACACACACACACACACTCTGCACCTGGGCTGTGACTGACAGCTGGGTGGTGGGTGACTCTTTGTGGGTGACAGCAGTGACCTCAGACCGCGTGACGTCGCAGCAGCGGCCGCTCGCCGGTGCTGCCAGATGTGTGTGTGTGTGTGTGTGTGTGTGTGTGTGTGTGTGAGGCTGCTGTAGGTTTTCACAGCTGTACGGGGATAAAGGCATGGACAACGTCCATTAACAACCTGCTCTGTTCCTATGGCCCCCGGAGACTCGTGGCCATGTGAAAAGAAATTCTTACTAAGAGCCGGAGTGAAGAGAAGCAACTGTTAGCTGCAGAATATTCCCTGGAACAATCACCACTTTGTTGCGTGTCAGAGTTTAGCAGCTATGGCTGTTTGAAACGTTTTGACACACCATAATTATCTGATATATATCTATGAAATATATGTCACTGTTAAATTATCCTTTTGATAAATTGCTGAATTCCCTGCAAACACATGTTGTCTGGGTTATTTTTCAGTTTGTAAACTGGTAACTCATGTTTCAGTGTAATCCTTTCTGTGTGTGTGTGTGTGTGTGTGTGTGTGTGTGTGTGTATGTCAGTGTTTCCTGGGAGAAACCTTCAACATTTCCAAACAATGTTCTCTCTCCAGTTTTTGGCAAAGAGGCGCTTGTTGTTTATTTGATCAGGGTGTGTGAATGGAATTTAGCCGAGCTGATTGTAATGTAAATACTTCACACTATGGTTCATTCCCAGAGTGAATATTTTGGCAATTAGGAGTCCTCCTGTGTCTGGGGGCTTTTGAAAAAAGTGTGTGTGTGTGTGTGCTATTGTATGCATGTGTCTGATTTGTGATGTGTTTTTAATAGAGGGTGGTGTAAAAGGTTCATGTTTCTTATCCCACACCATGTGGATGAGATATGGACCACGCCATTCACTTGTATTTAGACAGCTGACTTAATTTAGACACCTCTCTCCCTCTCTCTCTCTCTCTCTCGCTCCATGACATCATGTGATTGATTATTAAGTGTTGTTCATGTTCGTTTCTAGTGAGTCTGACATGTTCGAGAGTTCTGTGCATCGTCACCATAATAACTTTGTAGTTTTAAATGGTCCAGTCACTGCAAACGATGACAGGAACTTGCTCCATCCATCCTTTCATAAATTTATCATGCAGCCATAAACCTCTTCATATAGTCGACCTCATTATAAAATGTGCCGATAGATCAGTGCTCTAATGGGCCATACTTTATCTGTTTTATAGGCTGTTCAGTTTTAAGCGTTGCAGGTGGCGACCAGCGAGAGCGCTCTCCAGACTCGCTGATGTTCCAGAGTCAGACAGCAAACGGCTTGTTAGCCTGTTAGCTTGTTAGCCTGTTAGCTTGTTAGCCTGTTAGCCTGTGGATACTACTCCTGATTCCTGCTGCATGTGGATTTTGGAGGAACTCGCTGTTGCAGTTTGGTTACGTTACACAACTTTTAGAGCCTGTTTGTGTTAATAATTGTTTTAAATTGTGATAGAAATAGTTTTATTTTCTCCAGGTTATTTATTTATTTATATCTGCTGTTGCCATGATACAACAAACAAGTTGGTAGATCTTTATCTACTTACTGTAAAAAATAATGCACATGTAGCATCAACACAATTATCACAGTTAAGTAAAATCATTGATTAATTGAATTTATCAGCTTTATGCAGCTTCATATTGAAAGTTTCCTCGACAAGCTTCCTCCGGCTTCCCACAATCCAAACACATGCAGGTTTAGCTGCTGTGCTAACGTCAGGACACTCACACACAGAGCCAAGCACATAATTAAAATGATTTTATTTTGTCAGGGCGTATCAGACTAAAATTTTCCAAAACAAAGATCTTAAAAAAGGGAGTAAAACACTGAGCGGTTTCAACCACTACAGGGGTTCCTCAGGGCGCGGGTTGGAAAGGGAAAGTAAACCAGAGTGGAGCGTCGTGATTCTTTCTATAGACAGATCTCACCGGCTGTATAAACAAAAAGATTATCTTCATCATGATTATGTTCAATAAAAACTTAGTAATAAAACATGCAGGTTTAGGTTGGGTTAGCTTAACAGGCGACTCTGTGCTCCATCCTGTGTAATAGACCGGCGACCTGCCCAGGACGTTCCCTGCCCTCGCACAATGTCACCTGGGAATCGGCTCCTGGAATATATAAGTGGTATTTCTAATGGATGAAGCTAATTGTCACAGTTACACTTGATAGCGGTAATTCATGTTAGTGTGCACTATTGTGGCTTGAAATGTGCGTCAGACATCCTGGTACAAACCTCAGCCTCTCCCCTCCCCCTCCCTCTGTTTCTGCTTTTAAAAAGGGGATGAGAGGAGCTAATGTGATTGGTCATTACTGAAAGTCGCCCCTGATTCCACCTGCTCACTTTGCATTCCTTTTAATAATCTATTCAGCCCCTCTGTTGTGTCTCGTCCCAAACCTGCTTGTGCGTCCACCTGGAGACTTTGCAGAGAGACTTTTGAATCACAGTCGTTTTCTAACAGCAGAAAACCTGAATAATAAGCAGATAGTGGATTTAAGTTCACTATGATTTTGAGTATTTGTCTCGTGCGCAGGGATTTGGGAAACGCTGAGTTGTGATGACGAGCCGGTTGGATGAGTCACGGCTTGTGTAACATTGCACACATGCAGAATGTACAGCACAGTGTGTTCTGGTGCGTCGTCTCCTCCGGGGACACGTTAGCCCTCCAATTAACATCGCTGAAAAAACATTTACACAACGTTTCACGGGCGATCGGGTGGCGAGAGGATTTCAGTCATGTGTCGAGTCAAGGTGCGCTCAGAAGTTGTGACTCTTATTACCAAACAACAACATACCAGATGGGTGAAGTCGGCTCGAGACCAAACGTGTGGTTCTTTGTTTTTCACGTTTCAAAGACAGAACATGAGCTCATCTCACACTGTAATGTATTTTCATCATTAGGCCTATTACAAATATAAACAGGCTATTTGAGGGCATGGTGAGTGTGAAGCCATAATGCTGTTCTTCCATTTTGTCACCTCTGTCATGTCTCAGTGTGACACTGACTGGAAGAGTCCAAAACACAGTGAGTTTATTCACTACAGACGTTAAAACTGCCTCCAGAAAAACACATCAGACCCAGAATAGAAGCTTAAATCTCATTTAAGACTCTCCACCTATAAAAGGAATTTTAGCCAATCACTAATCCGTTGCAAACTTTAAATGGCCTTAATATGGACTAGTATGTACAAAGAATTTCTTTTATTTACTTCATGGGTAATTCCCTCTCTGGAGTCTGTTCACTGGGGAACATCTTTTATTTACATGGACATAACTTTCATGGTCGTGCAGAGAAAATGGTGATGTGGGGCTTTCAAACATGATCTGATACGCACCATTTATTAGAAGAAAGTTTTAAAATAGTGAGTTTATAACATGAATTCATATTTTCAGTTTGATTTTTAATGTAAAAGTTAAAGACTAAAATAGATTGTAACTTTACAGTTTGTTTTTTCTTCCCTTTTTCAGCTGTTTTTGTTTGTATAAACATCAAACAATATTTTTTACAACCTAAAACTTCTTCGATCATATTCTGGATGATTATGAGTAAAGATTTGTGAAGTTTTTTGGTAGAGTTTGTGCAGAAAAGACTTGTGCATGTGGTGTAAGGAGTTAGGTGGATGTGTATGAGGAAGGAGGTGAATTAACATTCCTTAGTTAAGTTGTCTGCTAGTCTGAAGTAATGGTTTAATAAAGCACAGCGCGTTTAAATTTAGAGGATAAAAACTGCTTTCACTTTTACATTTTTGTCATTTTATGTTGATTATAGTTCAAATCTGACTTATAATTTCATTTTAAGTTAAATATGCTCATGAGTAAACCTGCAGTAACAGGTTTCTGGCCGTTAAGGGGCAGTTTATTGAGGTTTATGATCCACAGTTTGAAGTTTGTGGTCAAATATTGGAAGAATAAAGGGCTACGATTCTATATTCTGTTTTCCTTCTTGAACTCTATTAATGAAGCCATAGAATTATGAATTTAATATAAAAATAAAACTGTTGTGGGTCATTCAGCCAGCTGTTATACACTCTTTAATTTGCCTTGTTTGAATGTCTCTTAAAGAAACGTCTCTTTACAACAGCGTTTCCACCGGTCTCGCTGTCGTCTTGTTTATCAGCAGTAAGATCTTTACCCTCAGCGGATACGAGCCTCAGAACAGTTTCTAATAACCAGATGTGTCAGGTTGTCCTGGTTACATACGACACGGCAGTTACACAACACAGGACGGACACGATGTGAGCGGAGTGAGGCCTGACAGGATCTCTCAGGTCAGACCGGGCGGCAGACGAAACATGTCGAGGCCCGTGTTGCTTCGTCGTCCACGGAGCGGGTCGCCCTGTGGGCGAACTGCAGGGGGGGGGGGGGTCCAGTGTGTGATGCACTCAGGTAACCTCTCGGCACCCGACCATCACTGAGCACTCGGAAACTTTACTGAGCAAAACAGCGCGTGTGAAGTAAATGATTAGCACTGAGCAACATACAGTAACGAGGCTGGGGGCGGGGTCTCATGGTCTCAGGTGCAGGCCTTTGTTGCAGGGGATGAAGGACTGGACTGGATGCTGAGGTCGGCTGAGGAAACTTCATCAGACTCTGTATCATTCCTGCCGTTGTTTTTCCCTCCGTGGTTTAAAAGAAATGTGACAGACCTTGGACACGCTCACGGAGAGAGAGAGAGAGAGAGAGAGAGAGAGAGAGAGAGGACACTGTAGATTCAATCAGTCTGCGAACACTGACTGTGAACGCAACATGAAATGACCTATTTCACAGTCTGCTGCAACAGTCTGGTGGCTCTGAGGTCGTGGCAAAAAAAATAAAAATAAGAGAGACAGAAAGAGAGAGAGAGAGAGAGAGAGAGAGAGAGAGAGATGAACAAAAACTTTAAAAAACCATGGAAAAATATTTTCCTTCAGACGACGAGACACAGATTGTGTTTCCTCGGAGGCTGTGAGTAAGTGGGCAGGTGAGCGCGTGCATACGTGTGAACATCTCCTCAGCCAGACAGCATCTGTCAGCAGCCAGGGATGCCGTCACCCGAACCCCCATGGCGGTTCACCACGGTGCCGAGACACACTGGAGGGAAATGGTGGTTGTCCCGACCGACTCTGAGACGGGAAAAAGAGAAAAACACCAACTCACTCTCACCGAAACTCACCGAGTCTTTGGCAAGCATCACACAAACGATGAACCTGAAGGGGAGGTGAAGTCTTGAAGTAGGGAGTAGGTTTAGACTGAAGGTTTCCAATGTTCACTTACGATTTAAGATAGTTCTTTAATATTTGCTCGTGCATTTTCCTTTAAAAGAGATTCTTTTTCTTATTTGACAAAGTGCAGCGACGACGGCTCAAGGTTTGTGTCCTGCACAGTTAGACAAAGATTGTGGTTTTGGTTAAATACAGAGAAAGTCCTGTCTTGTGTCCAGTATTTAAAGCACTATCACATATGGTGAATGCGTCGCTCGCTCTGTTTTGGTCTCCACCAACCCCTGATGGAAATATGTGGCTCTTCAGCCGCTTCATTCTCCACACTGTTCACCAGCTGGTCGCTAACTTTGTCTGTCTGCTGTGTGGTGCTGGACAAGTAGTTTACAGTGGATTTATCTGAACTTTTTTCCACTGAAAATATCTGTCTGCTGCTGCTGGAAATGAGTTTGATGAAAGTGGTGAGACTGAACCAAAACAGGAAAGTTTCAGGCTGTAAAACTAAAACCATTAATTAAAAATGTTCCCTATGTTGATAAAAAAGCACAAAGCATCAAACGTATTTGCTTTTCCAGATTAGTAATATATGATCATAGTTTTCAGGACACAGGGTTGTTTTTTTTTCTTACTGGTACTAAAACACCCTGCCCTAAAAAAAATGTGTCATATCCAAAGAAATGTTCTTCCGTTTGGTGTGTTGCATACCTCAGGAAAAAACGGCACATAACTCAAAGAGCGCGTCTCCATGTCAAAACAAAATCATTAATTACTGTCAGTTAGACATGGCTCCGGCTGTGGATTCTTCAATGCAAAGACATCACTTTGTTCTTGATGTATTAGGCCTGAGCGCCAGAAAGAGTTTGGACAATGAGAGGAAATAAGTCAAAGCTGACAGAAGGTAAAAAATTTGCTATTTTGGCATAAACATAAAAACGTGTCAAGAGTTCAGAATTATCTATTAAACAGCGCCACACCCATTCACGATCGGACACGTTCTCCGACTCACACGCTTCCTCTGTATCTGTCCACTTTAGTTGCAACATGTCAACAAGTCCTTCTTCACTACTTAGAGCCGTAAACAGCTGAGACGGTGAGAAGACGCTGACATTTGCTGAGGTCTGAGCGCAGTGACATGTGGAGCAGCTGCAGCAGCGTCCTGAAGTGGATTCTTTGTCTCTCCCGTGGTGGTTTTAGAAAACTAATATCATATGTGAAAGTGGATTTTGGAGTTTTATAATTAACAGACTTTAAGAGTCTTTGGGGCTTTGCTGTAACGCTGAGCTCTCTGGTTGTTGAAGCACATGAACATACAAGCAGTCATGTGTCACGAGCCGTTACATTACACACTGAAGATTATAAAGAGTATGGACCTCCTGTGTTAACTGCCTCCTTATCACTCATTGTCAGAGCAGCATCGAGACCTTTGCCCCCGACTTCTCCTCAGACCGCTGCTGCCAATCTGCTTCTCTTCCCGACTCCCGTCACCGACACGTGGCCGCTGTCGAGTCGGCCGGACTCTCTTCCCACCCAGCTGACGACAAAAAAAAACAAAACTCTCACACACTGAAACAAAGGGAGCCGTCACACAAATGGTCTTTGTGTTTCGAAGTTATTAACCGTGTGTATAATGGTTGATAAAGGCCCAAAGTTTCACTATGAGCATGTAGGGCATGAAAAACAAAAGATTCAGTGATTATAAACCATGTTGTTGTCTTCCTGTAAACTCCTTCAAGAGACGTCTAAACAATCTTTTCTCTGGTAGATTTCTGCTTTAAAGTAGAAAGCCACTCAGAGAGCGAAGCCAAAAATTATACGTCAGACTTCAAAGAAAACTAATCTAATTCTTACTAAATGATCCGGATCTGCACATGATTCATCTCTCCACCAAGTTCGGTGCAAACCGAATGAGTACTTTTTGTGTAATCCTGCTGACAAACAAAGAACCCAACAGATGAACACATGACCTTCTTGGTGGAGGTAATGATTTCTGAATACGCCTCTTTGTGATATCAAACCGACTGGCTTCAACTCTGATAACGAACGTGCTAATGTTCGTGATTCTCTGCTGATTCTCTTTCATTCAACCATTTCTTTTTTTAATGTTTGCAAATGGAAAAAAAGTCTAATCTCTGGCTTTTCCCAGATCAGTCGGAGGATTTAAGCGAAAGATTTTCTGTGTGTCCAAAGCAGCGTTCTTTATTTCCCTGCAGAAGGAGTATTACATTGGACCAGTTGGAGACAAGTTCTAGCCTCAGATTCAGTGCGAGCTGGACTGAGCTGAGTCGGGTCATAAAGGGAGTAAAGACCTGAGTCTGGATCTGAGGTTCGGCTTGAGTCGTGAGCTGTGCCCTTCCTCTGTTGTGGTTTGTGTCTGCCTTTCACCCGTGTTGTGTTTTCATGGTGCAGAGTGAGTGTCAGGCTCGTCAGGGGAGATGAAGCTCACCTGTACAGCCCGTCTCTCACTCCCACCCCGCCACAGCTTCAGCTCCCTGCATTTCCATCATCTTTTGAGTCTCACTTTCCCACATGAGGGAATTTCACATTATTCATGTTTTCACCTGAATAAAAACAACTTCTAACATCAGACACATCCTTTTATTATGTCTATGACACAGAGGGCGTCCACTTGTCTGTGTTTATGATTTAAAGTGAAGCTATGACAACTAATGAGTGGATTGACACGGAATTAAGTGCAGACACACGTGTCGGCCTCAAGATGAACTGCACCATAATCAGTGATCGTCTGTCTTTTCAGGAGACTTTGTCCAACACTTTGGTTTATGAGCAAATACTGAACCAATGACATTTCCATCGACCTCAGCTGTGCTTTGTGTTGAATGCTAGGAACATGCTAAACTAAAATGTTACACATAGCACTGTAAACATTATCTGCTTAACAACATCGTGTTAGCACCGGAAGGCCGGTGTTAGCATTTAGCTCGTTTCTTTATGGCTTTGCTAATAAGTCAACTCGAGCTACAGCTGCACTTTTAACTTGTCACAGTCTGTAAATGTATTATTTATTTTTCTATTATGACAGGAGCTGTAGCTTTTTTTGTTGAAACCTGACAGTCGCTGCTTCTGGCTGTTTTTAATGTTCAATGCAACAACTGAGGAAACTCTATATCTCAAAGAGGGAGAGCCAGTTAAACAGGGTTATATAAAAATGATAAATCAAAGCTTCTGAAACAATAAAGGAAAGGATGGGTTGTGGGTTTGAACTGTGTGGTTTGACTTTGTTGATATGTTGATATATGATATGTCTGATCAGAGACAGTATGCTGTATTTCCAGCATCATTTACAAATGAGCATCAAACAGCAGCATCTCGGAGACCCAGTGTTTTCCAGCTCAGGCACGAGTTCAATTAACAGAAACAAATTTCTTCTGACATCTCGTCACGTCAAGTTATTCCATGTGTGAATATCCCCTAAAAGTCTGGGCCACGTGCCACTGCACACCAGAAAGGAAAGAAAAAAAAACACTTTCAAAAGATCTTCTACTTGGTGGATATGAAATCATAATCTGATCTACACATGCCACATCATACAGTATGTGGTTGACTTTCAAAGCCTCAGTTATGCAATAGCGGTTCCACTGACTCATTGTGCTGGCAATAGATTATATTAGGGACTTTTTCTTTTTTTTTGGAATGGAAATCATCCCACTAGCTCATAGTATTAAGTAAGTAAATAGCCCAGTTTACTCTTTACACTCTAATATATGTTTATGGGTTGTTATGTACTTCAATTAATCTTTTTGAATACAACTATAAAGCGAAACTGATGAGCTGCCAAATACATCCAGGCTAAATCAGAAACAGGCGTGTTATTTAGAGTAACGTGATATCACATATAAACCGGTGGGTGCAGTGTAAAGGTAAACGTATGCTTAATGTGCATGGGTGCTTTTAATTTCTACTGTTTACATGTGTGAGTTATAGATACAGAACATGTCTTGCGAATGTATATACGCACATGCGCCACACTACAAGCACACGACCTCATCTCTTATAGAGGAATGTCGAGCGCCTGGCTCGGCAGCATCGCGGCATCATCTAGTGCAGCTGTGGAAGTCGGTGCCAACGGCTCTGCTACCCATCAGTCATGGAGTCGCAGTAGGCCAACAGCTGACTGTGCAACACACAGCGCCGTGGAGCTCGGCTGCGCAGACACACATTAAAAAAAAAAACCTGACAAAACAGTGATGTCATTGCATTTGATGGGACATAACAGCAGAATTGGCCCAGCTGTCCTCTTGAGGTTTTGGGGAAAGTAATCCCAGTTATCCAGAACCAGCAAATCGAGGCGCAGCAGCTCACATTTCTCCTGCATGTTCTTTTGTTGGAGCAGAACTATATATACTGTATATATGAACGAACGTGTGTTTATCTAAAGTGTAACTCGCTCAGAAAAAGAAAAGAGAGAGAAGCGAGTGAAACAGAAAGAGAGAGAGACGCAGCTGTTTAATACATACATGAAGAAAGTGAAGAAAGAGCAGGCGACGTGAGAAACGTCTCTGAAACATCATGGAGCTGCAATCCAGATTCAGTTTGTCCCAGGTTCTTCTAAAATCCACGTAGCCTGTGACACTGACACAGAACCGATGTTTCCCCCAGTTGTAATTTAAAAAAATTAATGTATATTCATTAATCTGTATTTTAAAATATTTTTCAGAATATTATTTTCCATGAGACTGAGGATTCATCACTGACCTTCAGAAACAGTCGTCAAAACAGTCTCACACAAGAGTCATTAAGCTACTACTGGTTCTGGAGCTCTCGATTGTGTCTCATGATCTTCCTCAGTAGATCTCCCAGTTGTCAAGGAGTAATGGATGTTTAAAGCACATTTTCTTCTTGTTATCCTAGCTAGCTAACTAGCTAGGATAACAAGAAGAAGATGTCCACTAGGATACACTAGTATTTTCCTAGCTAGTTAGCTAAGATAACAAGCTAGAAAACACTCTTATCACAGCTAAAGCTGACATAACCAACCGGCCTGTCCCCAGCAGCAATGCCCAAAAAATCCCACAAACTAGTACACTACGTTAGCATTGATGCTCACTGACCCATGAGACTTTTTGCCAAACACAGTAAATACAAAAAAAAACAGCTGTAAATCAATGAATGCAATTTTCTGACATTTATGAACACTGGTGTGATTATTTATATTAGCAAAGCCAGAAAATGACTGTTGTAGTTCTGCTATAAACCAACATTATGCAGCTATTTTACCTTAATGAAGCTATTTGTGAGTTTTGCTATTGATACATAGCTAACATTGTTGTTTTGCTTCTATTTCTATCAGTTTTTTCTTCTACTGAAGTTAGCATGCTAACCAGCTAGCCCGGGTACTTGTCACTTTCCGATACTGAGTCACTGTAGGGTCAAGTCCACCCTGAGGAAGAAGCGCTGCTCAAAGGACGTATTATAAGTAAACAGCTGTTAATGCTAACGTTGGCTACGTAGCAATAGTACAAATAGCATCTTCAGCTAGCTATAGGAAGAAGCTAGCTCTGTATTCTCATTGTGGAGTTAAAGAGACTACCTCCTATGCTGTGCTTTCAGTCGCAGGCTTTGTGTGGATGGAAATCCAGTGGATTTAATCCAGTTTCAGCATGTGTAATTTTTATTACTTATTTCTGTGTCGCATTGTTTGGTTTGGAGGCATCTCTGTTTGAAGAGCAGGACAGGAAATGTAAAAGAATAGATGTGCACACTGGCTACTTGCACGCTGTATGAACTCCAATTAAACAAAGTCTGTTCACCACATGAGAATCTTTACAGGGGTGGTAACACAATGGCAATCACAGACACACACACACACACAGACACACACACACACACACACACAGGCAGTCGTTAGAATGGTTGGTAGTTCTGTTTCAGAGCTAATACATTCCAGTCTGATGAGAACATCTTGATCGAGGCTCAGAGCACGTTAGCGACATTCATAAGGAAAGGTCAACGAGACGTCACTTGGAATCTGCCAAATGATTTTTTCAGATCCAGGACAGCGAAGCTTCACGGTGACCGGCTCTTCTTCTGCAGGACGGTGTCAACGCACCCTGCTCGCCCACCCCCCCCGGTGACGTCAGTGTTTTCCACAGTTTTTGCTCTTCAGTGCGCTGACCTCACATCAATTTCACCACCACAACGTACGTAATAGAGGAGGGTGCAGAAAGATTACACCTGCCCTGCCCACAGCACATCTCCCACATGTCCCTCCAGGACATCATTCCTCTCCTGCACCTATCATTTCAGGAGCGGATAGTTGCAGGTTTTCAAAGTGACAGAGTGAAGTATTGTGTTGGGATTTTGACGGTATCCTCCTCCACAGATAATAAATAGACATGCTTTTTCCAAAGCCCTTTTGTACATTGCGTTTGCTGTTGCCAAATACCTCCACTTTATCTTTCCCTCTTTGACAAAGCATTGTGTCTTCTGTACATGACTGTAATTCCCTTCACACTCACTAGCTTTAACTGCCATGAAAATAAATTTATGTTTTCATTTGATATGTTCTGTTTTCAAACATTTATATGATTTATTTTGAAGAATTTCTTTGTTTCTAGGAAGTAAGTTTGCGCCTGTGTTGGACAGGGACACTTTAAGTTGTAACAGGAAGTTGAAACAAAGATGTTTTTTTTGTACTCTGTTGAAGTTTAACTTAAAAGGTAACAGATTTATTTTCGGTCCGTTCTTTCCCTCTTGGTCATGTGCAGCCAGCGAGATGTGTTTATTTACTTATGTGTCATTGTGTTTGTATTTCGTTGCTGTAGTTTGTTGTCATGTGAATGTGTGTTTATTTTGTACAGTAGTATTTATCTAATTGGTGGCGTTGGTGATGATGGTGCCGTTAGAGGAGCAGAAGATGAATAAATCCATCAGCAGCGAATCGTGGTGTTGTCTATTTCCTGGAGGAGTGACATTGGCCATTGCATTTAAAGAAGAAAAACTTTATAGGGATGCTGTAAACTCATAAATATAGAGGTTTTTCTTAAATCAGCAGCAAAGTATTTTAATTTCAAGGCTTCTACATGCTACTAAACTTTGCATAATACACAAAAATTGCCTATAATACACTTATTTTGTCCTTTTTATATAAAATAAAACTACAATAATACAAACTTATTTCATTGGCTGACAACATATAGAGCCAAAAGACACAAATGAACAAATTTGCTGAACTCATTCAATCCCCAGATGGACTGAATGATCCAATTAAACACACCCCAGCACATAAAAGCACATACAATGGCTGACTATTACATGACATTATCTCCCATGGTAGGTTGTCAACATGATCATGAACCGCTGTGACAGGATGAATAAAGAATGCAGGAATCGGTCATAGCAGCGCCACAAGTGAGCTCTCATTCTTCAGGTTTATGGCGTGGTTGTAGAGCAGTCTACCTCAGGCCCATAAGGGGCAGGTGTTGGTTGTAAAAGGCCGACTGCTAAACTCCCCCCCCCTGCTGTTTACTGGCCCAGCCGGCGAGGCCGAGCGCGAGCCCCGCTCTAATTGTACATCAATGCTCAGCGCCACGACAGGTAATTTCTACCAGGTGCTGTCATTCATGTATACGTGGGCACACACACACACACACACACACACACACACACACACACACACACACACACACACACACACACACACACACACACACACACACACACACACACACACACACACACACACACACACACACTGCCTGTTTGGATAAAGTCCAGGCACAAAGAGCTCCTTCTAGTCTGGGCTGCATTTCAAGGAAGTTACACTCAGACACTAATTGTTAGAGATTTATAAGGAGCAATATAATTGACTTACTTAATTTAACACAGTGTGAATGGTCATTTCTCACTCACTCTGTCAAAGGTAGCTCCAGGTGGATCAGGTGGTCCCTGGACTCAGAGTGTGGTTAAAGCAACAGGTACGGCCTGTGACAAGAGTCTCATTATATACAGCTTTAACGCACTTTCATGGATCTAACTGATGTATCTGGTGGAAGTAAAACTTATTATTATCTACTGTCATCAGCAAGAACGCTGATATACACTGTAAAAAAAGAAATCGTAAAAAAAACGGTCAAATGACTGGCAGCAGCGGCTGGCAAACAAAAACCTTAAAATTAAAGTAAAATATTCTAATTCAAATAAAGTGTAAAAACAATAAATTTATGGAAAGTTATATTAATATTTCTACAGAGAAAAACTGTTATTTTACAGATTTCTTCTAATTTATTATGATCAAACACCATCAATAAAGTGACGCCACTAAAGTTTCTGCAGAGAAACTTTTTCCTAATAATAAAATTAAGTGTCAATCAATTAAATATTATCACAAGATTAATATATAATATAATTTGTTTTGGAAGACAAAGTAAAAAATACTGTGTAAAACATTAAAATCATCTCAAACTGCAACTTGCAGTGTTTGTGTTAACATTGAATCTTTAATTGTAAAATAATGTTAAAACCTGTAGAAGAACAATCTAAATACAATATTTACTGATTCAGATTCAGATCAATTTTCTTACATTTCTCATAAAATATAATATACTGAAGAAATGTAAATTAAACTGTTAAGTCTCTGTATGTAGTCTTTCAACTAAAGTGGGGCTGGAAACTTAATTACAAATAACATACACACGACTATTGACTTTATAACACTTTTATTTAATATATTCAGATATAAATTTACAATATCAACCAATTATTCACAAATAGTTCTTCAGAGCCCCGGGATGATCTGAAGAACTAACACTGGCATTTCTCCATTGGTCTATCTGCCTGTTAATGTTCCTATAATGAGGAGGTGATGATGTCACCTCTGAAAGAGGGGGGGCTGTGGAGCTGAGGGGGGGGGGGGGGGGGGGGGTCTGTTGTTTTTTAGCTTGTATCTTCAAATTCAGTTTGATCTTGTTTTCCACAGTATTCTCCTTATAGTTCTGACAACATATGTGGACAAACATTATACTATCTTTTATGTCTGAATCCCCAGTGTATTAATAAGTCAAATCACAACAAACCACAAAAGATCAATGAATCTTTACCAGAAGTGACGGTGCAACGGAGCGGATGAAGAAAAATCCCCCTTAAATATGGTGCATTTACTTTAGACCAGGTTTCTGTTGGTCAATTTAAACAACTGGCTATTTAAAAAATGAAGCACTAGATGACATGAAACTTCATTCAGCTGAACAAGAGAAAACAGCAACAGAGACTTTTAGCATCTGTGCACCTGAAACAGTTTACCTGCTGATCTTAGACTCGCCCCATCAATGTGTTCTTTTAAAACCAAACTAAAGACTTTCCATTTCTTAAATGCTGGAGGACGGTGCTTTTAAACCAGAAACACTTCATTCTGTTCCCCACCACCTGGTGATCTACTGTCACTCCTGGTTCTTCAGCATCATCATGATCTCACAGGTGATGTACTGCTGTGGGTCCTTGGCCGTGTTAAATACTGTTGGACACACCAACAAATATCCAGTTATATCTCAGAGCTGTTAACTTTGAATATTTGACATGTTTCTTACTAATAACTTCCATGCTGTTGAGATCAGTAACTGCACACCATACTTCTTGGGGAGGGTTGTAGTACAGTGACGGCCATCTACCCTACACACATCAATGTTCACATTCACTTCAGATCAAACCCAAGATATTTAACACCAGTGAGGAAATCAATCAGTTTATATCAGGTTAAATATGTTTGTTTGGAAGAGGGCTACCTGCAAGGCTGAAGGAAGGCCTGAAGTTGTTGATACTACAAACCCCACAATGCATCACTGCCTCTCGCCCAGCAGTTCTTGATCTCAGCAGACTGGAAAGAGACAGAGTAGGTCATGTTTATCAAATTACTTTACTGTACTTATTTCATAACTAGTTAAGGAACACCACATTAGAGATGAAGATAGCACCTATGATCAGAGCAGTATGTTACTTACTAGGATTTTTAAAAAAGGCAAATAATATGATGAACTGTATATATTATGTACTGTATAGAAGCACATAGAACTGGACATAAACTTGGATTCATTCATTCATGGTGTGTTGCTTGGTATTAACTGAACAACACATTAATTAATCAAGGACAGAATCAGCCTAAATTGACTAACAGCAATAGGGATCAACAGATTTTTAAGGGCTGATTCCGATTATTAGTAATCAAAGAGACAGAGATATTTGGAAATGATGCCAACACAAAACTACTGCTACATAAAGACACTCACCATGGCTTTAAGTTTCTATTATTTTATATTTTTTTGTCCAACCCATTTATATCAACAAACATAGGCTAAATAACAGAAACACCTCTGTATAAACAGTATAATCTTCATGAAGGACGATTTATTACAGGGCTGTTGTATTAGACTTTATCAGTTTTAGCTAGATGTTCCTAATAAATTGTCAACTGAGTGTATATTAATAATTTTCAGCTGTGTGCACAGGCTGCAAAGAGCCTGACTGGAATGAATTGATTGCTTTTGGTGCTGTTTTCACCTGGGAAATGATACTGGCTCCCTGGCAGCCTAAAGTTGTTGTTTAATACTTTTATCATATATTATTATTATCATCCCCATATAAGATGTTTTACCCTCCTCTTCCCCTTTTAAAAATGTAGCGCAATAACACGTTTACTCAGAGTACATCACCTTTCATTACCAGCAGTGAGTGACCGTTTACGTGCTGACGTCACTGTAGCGTCTCCTCGCCAGTCTCTGGAGTTTCTGTTTCCGGTAGAGTTTATTGCTGCTCTGTCTGAACACAGTTAATTAGGGCTGTCCCAAACGATTATTTTTTAAACGATTAAATCTAGCGACTATTTTTTCAATTATTCGACTAATCTAACGATTTTTTTTTAATTTTTTATTAACCTAACAGTAATTTTATTGCAATTATTTTCCAGTTAGTCATTTAATATAACAATTTGCCCCGTCCAACATCTTGACTCGCTGCACCAGGGTGTTTCCTCTTTATGTGCTCGTGCATGACTGTCGTGCTAGAGTGATATGTCAGATGCACTTTGCAGAGTCTGCAGTCTACCGCACTGTCGGTGTCAAGATTAAAGTATTCCCAAACTCTGGAGGACCGTGTACGAGCCTTTTTTGCCGCGTGTTGCTCCACTTGCTCCGTCGTACTGCTGGTAGACGCCACCATGTTGTTCAAATAGATTTACACAGACGCAAATCATTCACGTAGTCAATGACTTCAATTACGTCACCGCGTTGTCCCAGTCCGTGCGCTGCGCTTGTATCCGGGTAAACCAAAGACGATGGATATAAACGGTCCTATTAGAAAGTTCCGGTTTTGTTCTATGAACATTTACCCTGTGTGGTTTTACACGACACGTCGACACTAAAATTCCACATCGAATAATTTTTTATAATCGACAACGTCGATTACGTCGGATAATCGTCCCAGCCCTACAGTTAATGTTGTTGTTTTCTTCATTACAGTGACTAACTACCTGCTGTACATTTACACGGACCAGTTCTGCTCCAGCACCCACAGCTCTCTGCTGCTTATAGCAAGTTTCACTGATTCAGCATTTGTTTACATGCTGTTTAGAACTGATTGGCTGGAGACAACAGTCCAGACCAAGCGGTAGCTGCGCGGGAGGCTTCTGCTCCTCAGTGTGTTTCCTGGTCCTCTCTAAGTGAACAAGTGTGTACAAGACAGTTTTCACTTTACTCATTCACTTCACTTATTTACCTCTCATCAGTTGGTTTAAGCTTTAAACCAGCTGACAACATTAACACATACTAGCAACACACAATAAAATTAGCCACTAATACATTGAAAAAATGCTATTCTGGCTAGCGCGCTAATCGCGGTTAGCTTTTCACTTTAACACACGTTACTGACGCAGTATAAACATACATACTTAAAGATATTTGTTAATCTGTCTGTAGCATTATTTAATCAGAAATGAACGACATGAACTCAAACAACGTCACCAAAACAATAGAGTAAATGTTTTCTTACCTGATATTTTTGCAGGATAGTGCCGACAATTAGGTCAAATATTGTTTTTGTAGGAAATATAGTATATAAAAAATTAATAATGTATGGTAAAGTTTTATTAATACCTATGGGTTTAAACAGGCTCACAGACACAGACCATAGACTGTATGTAAAAATGGACGTCGACTCCGGTTCTGGAAAATGAAGCCAATGCGGAAGTGCCAGAACTTGCATTCTCTCAAATGACCGTCAGGGGGCGACTCCACTGGTTGCAAAAAGAAGTCCGATTGTATTGAAGTCTCTTGATTTACTACCACAGTAAACGTTTTCGTTATGTGTTTATGGTCTGAATCGCTAGTTTGAAGTTTCCTAATAGACGTTAAAGCAGAGTGTTTTTAGCGCTGGCTACAGCGTGATTGACCCACAGGGGAACCTGTCTGTTATTCCGGATATAAATCAGAGCAATGTGTCGGACATTTGACTTGTTATTGTGTTTTCAGTTCATCAAAGTTAGCTCCAACATGTTGTTTGCCTAAAAAATGTCTTGTTCTGTGTTCAGTTGTTCTGACAATCAGAGGAGTCGGCGTTTCAATTTTTTCCTGTAAGTACATTTAGTTTTTAAGTCTATTTCTTTGCTAGCCAAAATTAGCATCCCTGTTTATATCACAGTTCAGGTGAAGATGCACCTTGCTAACCAAGCTAGCCGGCTAGTGCTAGCGTTAGCTGATAACTTAGCCATTGCTATGCTAACGATACCTGGCCCCGCTGGGCAGGTAACCTGCGTCAACCTGGGTTAGACCGTGGAGGTGTTCAGTCTTAGAGTCAAAGTCCAATAAAAAGGTGAATTTAATCGACGTTAATCTAACAACGTTTGGTTTGTGTTTCTCCACACGTGACCCAGTTTAAGTGATCTGCGTTAGTGTAATGTGCAGCGTTAATGTTGGTTAATACATTGTCCATCAAGGAGTTTTGTCATTCTAAAACACTTCTGTACATAGTCGTGTAGTATCCTTTTTCATTGTTTTATTTTTTTAATATTTGAATGTTGCAGTATTTCACTTTGAGCACCAAGTTTTACAGTTTTGTGCTTTGTATGTGTACACGGACGTTAACAGAAGCTTTTCCTCTTCCAGTGTCTTTGTGTTGCCTCACCACTAATAAGTTTGTTTATTTATATATGAATATCTTCTACAAACTCTTCACATGTACATGTATCATTTGTTCAAATTTATTCAGTCTTTTTATTACAGTATATGCTAAATGAGTTTTAAGTGGATGATTATATCTATGTTCTGAAGTCCTTGGACTGCCTCAAACATTTCATAGTCAAAAGAGGAGCTGCTTGACATGTCCTTATTTTTCCTTTTGTGTTTTCATAGGGATCCAGAATCCACCTCGGGCCAGAAACCAGCAAGAAACGGTAAGTCGTGCACATGACTCCACCCCATACATGTATATAGGCTCAAATTAGGGTCAAAATGACTGAACTTGTGAAGTGACCATAAGAAATAATTCCAATGTTTGTAGCTGCAAATCAACATTTAACCTGTAAAATAAATCTGCATGACAAATTCAAGGTTAAAAGTCAAAAGTAGTTTGTAATTGCATTTCCACACAGATCATAGTCTAACATTCAAGATGAGTTAAAATGATATTCTGTTTATTACATTTAAGTTGTTGTCATATCAAATGCATCAGAAAACAATGTGGATGTGATTAATATATTTGGCTTGAATATTACAATTAAAATACTTGTTTGGAAACTTGCTGTGTCTGATTTGTTGTTGGAGTTTAACCAGTTAAACCACAACCATGTAATATGTAACATACCTGCTTTATGCTGAGAGATGTGTATTAGTGAGCAGATGTTTTTAAAAACCTGTTGTTCGCTTTAGTTTTGTGTGTGTGTGTGTGTGTGTGTGTGTGTGTGTGTGTGTGTGTGTGTGTGTGTGTGTGTGTGTACCTAGGCTCAAATTAGGGTCAAAATGATTTTGAGCTTGTAAAATGATGTTCACAAATAATTCCAGTGTTTGTAGTTGTAAATCAACCTTTTGTAAACCTGTAAAATAAATCAACATGAGAAATTCAAGTTAGCGTATGTGAAACAATTGCACTTGTGTCGAAGAGATTTTTATTTGTTGAAAGTCTGAATCAAAACTGAAGAAATGATCAGTGTTGAGGTTGAACAAAGACACTGTAAAAGAAGAAATGGATGGGGACGCGAGATAGCCGCCGTTTTCGTTAGCATTAGCATTTTTTTTTTTTTATCTTTATTGGTTAAACAGGGACAAACAACATGGGGGGATGGGGGCTCACTTGCTAGCATTAGCAGCTAGCATTAGCATTATTTTTTTTAAATCTTTATTGGTGAAACAGGGACAAACAGAACACAGGTGGGGTGGGGGGGGGCTAGCTTGCTAGCATTAGCAGCTAGATTGTTGGCATTTTTCATTGATGTATGTGTTTAATGATTTCATAAGATTGCTAAACAAGTGGGGAGGCTAGCTAGCATTAGCAGCTAGCGTTAGCATTTTTTTTCTTTATTAGTGACAACCACACAGAATAATTGTAAAAATAATGACAACATTGATAACAAGTATAAAGCTAACAATGATATATAATAGCTGCAATAAATTATAATAATGATAATGGCATTGGTCATTGATGAATGAATTTAATGATTTCATTACAAGATCATTGCATCTTCGAGGTGGATCCTCGGAGGTGCCTGCCGTCTCGTTGAGGCATAGCGGTCCTCGCTGGAGGGGAAGCGCAGGATGCTCGGCCTGACTGTTGCCAAGATGATCCAGAGGATCTCCTGGGAGGAGTGAAGTCTCCACTGTTGGAGGAGGACACATGGGGCAGAGGAGACGACCCTCCTCATCCAGGATCTCCACGTCACCCTGGACGTCTCTTTGCTGGATTCTCTCTGCATCCAGGACATAAGGAGACACAGAGGAGCTGCCTCACCTGCATTCAGGACCCAGCAGGTGCAGCTGTACACAGAGACTGATAGACTGACAAAGGGCGGGGTCAGCCTTCTGGTTTCCACCTTAACCACTTCATCCCAGGTACATGCAGGTGTGTCTCAGAGCTTGTGATTAAATATATTGTGTATTATCATTCATGCAAACATAAAATTAATTTTTGATCCTCAGCCAGAGCCAAGTACTTCCAAGCTCATGGCAACACCTGCCAGACAGAGCAGGAGAAACAGCGAGTTGTCTTCCCTCCCAGAGACCAGGAGACGCAGCACAGGTGACATTTTATGCCTTTACAATACTACGACATGTTTTGCCTTCTATACTATGCCTTTTTTTTATGCTTGAGTATACTATGATGTTTTTATGCATTAATATACTATGACATCTTTATGCCTAACTATACTTTCACATTTTTGTTTAACTATACCATGATGTTTTTATGCCTTAGTATACAATGAAATTTTTGACATTTTATGCTTTAATGCTTTAATTTTATGCCTTAATATACTATGAAGCTTTCATGAAATGTTCATACATGCCTTTCTTTAATATAACATTACGACATTTCATTTCTTACCAGTACTATGACTTTTTCATGCTATTACGTTTTTATAACTTTTTGTGCTTTATGAACCTATGACATTTTTGTGACATTTCATGTTTTATTATACTATGTTTTTATACGTCACAATTTTATGATTTTTTTTATGCCTTACTACATTATGTTATCATATGCATCACCTTGAAGTGGATGTGATCAAATATTTCCCCTTATGGTTAAAATATACGGCAAAATTACTCTTGATGTAGGGACATGTATATCACATTTCTGTATGAGCTGTCTCATCATTTGCTTGGAACAGTAAAAAACACTGATGCATGTTTTCAGGGCAGTTTCCCCTCATGTCCTCTTCCTCTTCAGAGTTATGACTCGTCTTAAGAGAGTGTCATTAAGTCATAAATTAGCTGTCCAGTGTAAAAGCCAATTGGGAGGCTAAGTATTGACCGCTCATCTTCTCAGTGATGGCCTTTGTGTGTTTCATTACACTAATGTCTTAGAATGACTGTGCTGTGATTTATTGATACTCAAAGGTCATAAATGTTGTTCGTGTCTTCGTAACCTCTGTGTGTGTGTGTGTGTGTGTGTGTGTGTGTGTGTGTGTGTGTGTGTTGTGTGTGTGTGTGTGTGTTGCGTTGCTCCGGAGTTGCCTTTAGCTCTTATCTGATGCTCCGAAGAAAAGAATGCAGTGGCTTTACAATTGCCATTAGTGGTTGAGCAAGACCCTGAAACCAGTGGTAGAGGTCAGAGAACAGGAAGTGAATGCTTGAGTAGGATCATAGTTGATATGGATTTTTAACTCTTTAAAATTTATTATGCTCACAGCCTCAGAAATAACATGGACACAGACAACTTACATCAATACAACTACAACTTTTATTAATGTGTGTAATAACAAAAATACTGCAGACGGTCATTAACCCAGGACCTGTAGGTGTGGCAGAGAAGACAAGGAAACACTCTCATATAATAAACATCTGATGCAGCTTGTATTTTCACTCAGAGGCTACAAACCTCTGACACTGTAACGTGACAAATCAACTCGTCGTTGATGGGAAATTAATGGGAAAGTTGTGATTTGATTTTGACGTTTCACTAAAACCTTTATTATTCAGCTTCTGATACAGATAGAAACATGAAATCAAAACCCTTTGAGACCTTAAACCTTCGACTTTCATTGTAAATCATTGCTTTGCCTTTGAAACACGATGTGGTTGGGAAAACAAGCGCATTTCTCAACATTCTCAGCTCAGTTCTCCTCTTTACGCTTATTGATATTTCCTTTTGTAATGTCGATGAACTTTAAGGTTGATGCAGTGATTTACAATAAAAGTGAGCAAAAGACACAGAATTCAGTTCAAAACAAGAGTAAACAGTTTTGTCTCTAGACGTCAGACCACAGATCATATGATTCGGTTGGTGTGAATCCTCCGGAGGCCTCGACTCACTTCAGCTTAAAGGTCATATTGTTTCCTACAGGATCCTCACGGCAGCAGTCGCTGCCTCCTGCGCTCCCAGAGGCCGAGATGAGATTTTACTGCATCATCTCTTGTTTGGAAAGAAGCAGGAGAACAAAAACCTCCTTGTGTTTTGCATAAATCATATCCAGAGATATTACATTGATCTCACAAACTCATTCTGTTCCCTCTCTCAAATATCCAGCAGTTATAATAGGTAGAGGGATGAAAACAGCTGCTTCCATTCGAGCCGTGGCCCCAAGTGTGGACCCGTAGAGAGATGGATGGATAGATGGATGGATGGGTGGATGGATGGATGGGTGGGTGGTCTGGTCTTTTTCCAAAGGCTGTCTTTGATTATCTAATCTACACAATTCAAATTAGGACCCCGGCGTGTTCCTGCTATTCCCCCTTGAATGATTAGATCTCAGAAACCAGCTGAAGCCTGAGGGATGATTAATGGAGAGAGAGACAAAGAGAAAGAAGACAAGGATATACAGAGAGATCATCTGTTAAAAAGCAAAAGAACAGGCAGAAAGAAAAGACAGCAGATCAAACTGGTTCTACTTTTTGCTGCTGGAAATTATTAAAGATTATTATACTCCAAATCAGGAGCCAAAAAAGGAACTTCAGTCGTGGATTACAGATAACACCGTGAGAAAACTGAGGGTCAGCTGTCTGACAAAAGTTACAAGATGGTTTCAGTCACAAAAATAGATGGAGGTGTTTACAAAATGTAAAAAAATGGACGTCGACAGCGAAAACAGGAAAGTAAAAATTAGTAGTGATTGTAGTTTTAATGTGGATAGATGGATGGAAGTATAGGCCTTCCCTGAAAGGACATTGTGAACAGTTACAAGGAAATATTTTTGTGTTTGATAATAAAAGGTATTTCCTGGCAGGTTGTGGATACTGGTGTTTTGTTTTTTTCTTACCTGCCAAAAAAAATCCATAATTGTTCTTATGGATGTTGAAAAAGTGTCTGAAACATGAGGTTGAGGTCTATTCAGGGAACAACTGAATAAATGAATGTTGTAATGTTGTAGAAATAGAGTTGTTTGTTTTATTTCGACTGACAGGAGGTCGTTGTTTTCCCGCCTTTTTTACTCACCATGACCTCATTGTCTGACTCCAGCAGGAGCAGCTTTCCTTTAAAGAGGTTTGCTTTGGTTTGTGGTTTGATTTCCAGCTTCACACTGCCCAACAAATACAGCACAGGGCTGTGAAACAGGTGGCGGGGGGGGGGGGGGGGTTAATTGGGTAGATGAGGGTTGTGGTTGGAGATACAGCTGTAGATGTTGTTTTGGCTGCATTGCGACAGCGAGGCGGAGGGATGGTAACCAGAAAACAACTGGCTGGACTGGGAGTTAACCCCTTCCTCTCTCTCTCTCTCTGTCTCTCTCTCTCTCTCTCTCTCTCTCTCTCTCTCTCTCTCCTGCATATTCCTTAACATGGGGTCACAGTTTATTCATCTTATTTACAACCACAACACAGATTTAATGTCTCACTCATCACATTTAAACTGAAGCAAAACAAACTTGGTGCTGACAGTAAATTGAATCGTCATCATCATATTTATCGTCTTTATAAATATGAGCAGAAATCCAGTTGCTGTTTGTCCCTCCACAGACGTCCTCACTGTCACTGTGGCGTCTGATAATGAAGACGCATGTGATCCTGAGCAGCTCTGCTTCCTGTTCAGAGCAGTAACAGGTGCATCACTGTTACGTTGTCATGTGGCGCCTCCTGGTGGTCTCTTTACAAACTGACTCTGAGTCAACAGTTTGGCTGCGTCGCCATCTAGAGGTGAAGGATTCACACGTTTTTACACATTCCCAGAAATGTGCTAAATCACTGGATCATCCAGATGTTACTGAGACAACATGAAAAGTTAGAGATGGAAATTTAACTTAAACCTTGAAACTGTCTCCTGTTGCATTTCTTTACTGTCTCTTTTATGTTCTTTCTCTTTTTGTCTTTTATTGTGAAGTAATTTGCACAGTCTGATCTATAAAGGTGATCAGTAAATACATTTGACTACAATAATAATCATCAGCATCATGATACAATTCTAATGAAGAAAAATGAGGGTGAAACAACAAGAACTGAAAAATGAGAACAAAGAAAAGCACCAGGAGATAACGACAATGACTCACATGCAGGAAGAGAGGGAAACTGTTTTTATTTTATTTATTTTATTTAAGTACTGATACATTTTTTACTTTGTATTTAAAAGGTGTTTTCCAAATAAAGCAGTTCTTACTTCACCTAGGAGCCACTAGGAGGCGCTGTAGTGCAGCACAGTGACAATGATGTGGTCTTACATTAGACAGCAGATTCTTCAGTTAATTGCCCTAATCTCATTTAAAATACACGATCTGCATGTTGTTACAGACGGGTTCTTTTTTACATTAATTTCAGGACTGTTGTCACAACATCAGACGAAGGTTCTCATGCAGTTTTACTAAAATGTACTTGGTAAAGAAAAGCAGTAAAACTTCAGATCAAAAAGCACAGACAGTTCTTGTTTTTGTGCTCGCTCTGCTATAACCAGTGATCTCTCTCTGTGTGTGTGTGTGTGTCTTTGTGTGTCTTTGTGTGTCTGTGTGTGTCTGTGTGTGTCTGTGTGTGAGAGAGCGAGCGAGCAGAGAGAAAGAATTTGCATAAACCCTTTTGGACGGATTGATTGTGAAGAGCAGACCACACTCTGCTGGGTTGTTTTCCTCCGTCTGGCCACAGTGTCCTGAGATGATTTCTGTGATGTTTATTTGTTTCAAGATGTCAGAACCACATTGAGGTTCTCAAAGGAACGACTCCAAACGTCTCGTGGCATTAGAGATGATTTTCTCTTTTACTTTTTCTGAAACGGCTAATCAGACTTCCAGAAATAGTCCTCTCAGGTTTTTGTCCTTTAAAGGGCAGTCGGCTCCAACATGTATGTGCTCAGAGCTGGTCTGCATTTTATTATGTAAGAAAGAAAAGAAAACAAGAGTTCGAGGGAGAGTGAATGGTGGAGTGCGTCTCCAGAAAACAAGCAGAGACTGGGCTGTGACGAGAGGAGGTTGCATAACCTGCGCAGGACAAAGAACATGTGGTTTGCATGTAAACCCGCTGCAGGCTGACGCTGACACTCATGTCAAACAAAACTTTTAATTCATTTACTGTCCAAAAAAACAAAAACAAAACATGGCTGCCGGTCAGGAGGACGTGAGGCTGCTGCAGCCACCCAGCGCTCCGGCTGTTGTCTCTACATGTTGTTGTTTACTGTGGGAATTAGTGCAAATAAAGTTTTTTACTTTAGTTAAACACACAAACAAAGAAATAAATCTGCTTTAGATTAATCTGACTGGGCCTTTAGTCTCTGTTCTGGAGCTTTCATTCACATCACATGATATTCATTAGCAGACGTGAATGTATTTTTGAGGATAATTTGGCATTTCTGTTCATGTCAGGCCTTCACAACAAAATGATGTCCTTCCAAACAAAACAATTAAAACCATGCATCTCCATATTTGGTTAGTTTTACATTTTCAGATGAATTGAAATGATTAAAGGTTCTTTCATTAGTATAAATGAGAAAATCATCTCAGGCCAAAAAGAAGAAAAAAAATGTCTAAAAAGCAGAAAATTCATCTGCAACAATTTTCCTTTTTCCAAAAAGTTCCTTTCAGAATCATAAATCATCATCACTCTTTGGTTCCAGCTTCTTCAATGGGAGGAATTGCTGCTTTTCTCTGTTTTATATCATTGTAAATGCGAATATTTTGTTTTTTTTTCCTCTGACAGAACGAGACATGATCTTGGGCTGGAGAAAGCTGCGCTGCACATTTTTCTCCGCTTTATGAAATTTTACAGACCAAAGCATGAATCAACGAGCAGTTACAGAACAAGCTGTGTTTCTAACGACATGTTCTCCTGCCTGACGTCTCTTTCTGTCCGGCTCTAACGCACTAAAGCACCTAGAACGTTCAGGGATCCAGGTCAAACATATTTGGGGTCATGCTTTAAAATAGCAGCTTGATATGAAAGTTTCCTGTGGTGTTTCTGACCTCTAGTATCATGGAGCCGTTTTTTTTAACGAGTGGGTTTCACTTGTGTGTTGCAGGTGTCCAGAGATGCAAGTGCATGTGGTTGATGCGACACATTGATCCAAGACTGATCAACACAATGTGCCAACAAAAGGCAGAGAAGAAGAAGATGACTTTGGAACATGGATGTAAACAAGGACACGGGAAGAAGACACCTTTAAAGGTCCCTTATTTCTCTTTGAAGTGTTGATCCATCACAAGATATAAAAACCATCTCAGTGTAGTTTCACATCTCCTCTCTCAGGCTTCTCTCTGGAGCTCTAGTAACAACAGATCGGTGAGCCAATCAGAAGAGAGGAGGCTCTGAGCCTCTCTTCTGATTGCCTGAAAATATATATTAAAAATATTTTAAAAATATAGCAGATTTCATGTAAAAATATTCAGAGAAACCAAATCCTGCAAGGTCTGGATGGTGGGTCCAGGTGGGCGGGGCTTGGTGACTGCTTTGTTGTGACATCACAAAGTTCCAGAAGTCCTGACGGCTGGTTTTAAGGCTCAGTTTCTGAATACAGGCTGTGTGCATTTCTCTGTGGACTGAGGCTTTGATGCTTTCACAGTATTAATATAGAAGCTAGACCTGATCTATAATCACACTACACATGGACACAGACCTTTAGACTTTATGGGACCCTTAAATAGTTGTTGGTATTGCAGTTGACATCGACTGAGGCTGGATTACCAACTTTGCAAAGTAGGTAACTGTAGCAGGGCCCCAAACCTCCAGGGGCCTTTGTGAAATTTATTTGGGAATTTGCACCCTGGGGCCCCCGACAAGTTATTTATACAAGGAGATGTCATATGTTTTTAACCTGAAGAGACTGCGCACACAGATGAGAGACCACGAGTCCTTTCTAGCTTTAAAACTGGCCTCGTCAAAGTAAAAGCATTTGCTGTTTATGGCTAATGTGACTGTAATGACAACAACTCATCATCTGGTCTCAGAGATTCTCAGCTGTTTACTAGCTGTTCTGGAGCTTTCAACGATGTCACATGATCATCAACAAAAAAAACAGATTTTTTTTCGGAGCTTTTTTAAAGACTTCTCCATGTTGGTTTAAAAATTGAACATTTAACTTGCACGTACATGCAAGTCTTTCATTACTCTTCTTTAGATGGTGTGTTAAAGTAATAAAGATGCTGGGCTGAGCTGTCACCATAGCAACCTGTGACTTCTTCAGACTATGCCAGCAGCAGCGGTAGGTAAAAGCTCTCCACCTCCCTGGGTGCAGTTGTTACAGTGACACTGAGGGTGTGTCTGGTCATGTGGCTGGAGGTCGGTCGCCCCGGCCCCCGAAACACAAAGCGTGCTCAGCGGGAGGCGGGAGGCGGGGGGGCCTCCTGCCTGAGCCACTGTCAGTTTGGACGATGTGAAGTCAACGCCTCCTCCTCCTCCATCACTGTAGACGATGTCTTCAGGCATGTGAAGGAGGAGACGGTCCTGATGTCACTGGGAATCTCTTTTATTTTCATTTCTCACTGCATTTATTCATCTAATTAAACAATATTGTTTTGTTTTGGAGAGGGGGGGGGGGGGGGGGGGGGGCACAGTATTTATGCACTTATGGATCCCAGAGCTCCCCTGCTACTGAATGGTGACCTGCCAAAGCAGCGATTTCAGTCCAATGTCGTGTTTCAGTCAGTCAGAGAATTACCACACAGGGAGAAATCCAGGATTTCAAGTGTTTAAAACGACCTGCATCAGGTCTCATTAATCCTCTGTGTGACGCCGCCGTTCACAGGCCACTGGTCAGTCAGGACAACTGTCCAGGAACTGATGCTGTTACTGGCACTTTTTCTCTCTTTTTGGCTCCTCTACTCTCTTAACTCACTAATACGCACTAATATATAACTTCTCATGGGATAAAATAAATTCCGATGTCCCATTAAGGTTGTTTCTATTTCTGTCTGTGACGTTTCACAGCTCAGAGCTGAACCACCAGTTTTATTTGAGGAAGTCTGAAAGTGGAGAACAAGAGCGAGTTCAGTCTGGAGCTAAAAACTATTTGATTAGTAAACGAATAGAAAATGAATCTACGGTGTGACAGTAGTAATAATAATAATAATAATCAAGCAGTTAATTTAAGTCATTTATTAATGAAATTGCAAATATTTTCTTCTCGTGTTGTATTCTTTTAAATATGGATTTTATTATTTGGATTGTTGGTCAGAGTTTTTGCTATTGCTACATAGCTAACGTTAGCATTAGCAGCTGTTTACTTACCCAGGCTAGTTCTGCATCAAACTTCATTCCTTTACTCACCAACATCTGTCTCCAGAGGTGGAAAGCAACACCCATGTTAAGTCTTGTCTCTATCACATCTTTTCCTCCACTGAAGTTAGCATGCTAACCAGCTAGCGACTCAATGTAGCCTCCAATCTGTCCTGAAGACGTAGCGCTGCTCAGAGGACGTATTATAACCTCTAATATTAAAAAAGACAACAACGGCTGAATCTCTTGTCAAGCAACAATCAGCACCACCTGCTCCCGGCGAGAAACCACGTTCAGCAGCAGAAAAAACGTACAAACAGCCTCTATAAACTTTCCATCATGTGATACGGTCGAAAGCTCCAGAACATCCAATTAAGAGGACTTTGAGTGGAAACGGTTTTGACAGCTGCTGTCTCCAAGGTCTCAAAATAATGGAAAGATTCAACTGACGGCTGAGCAAACTCCATCTACTGAAGAGGACTGTGTGATACGATCAAAAGCTCCAGAAAAAAGCAAATACATTACATAGAGTGGAGAGTTCTGACAACCTGTGGCTTTAGATCCCGGTCACCTCTGATGTTTGTTGATTGGTCGTGACAGACTGAACATCAAATAACGTTTTCTGAATCAAATTTAAATTAATTGAAGTAATAAACAACTGAGCCGAGGACTGAGGCTCCGGAGGTCAGGGACTTCAGGAGAGTCAGGAGTCAGACGAGGACTGAAATATCATATTTAACTGAAAGAAATCCAATTTATTCAATGTTCATTTTCAACAAAAACACTATCAAGATCACAGTTATTCACCCGTATCCCTCAGCGCTCGACTAATCCATAGTGTCGCTTACAGTTTTATCTGCAAATCCGATTTATGAGGATTTCTCAGCAATGCAAAGTTGCCCTCCAGTAGCCCCCCTCCCCCTCCCCCCCTCCCAAAATCCCTCCTTTGTTGTCAGAGAAGTGGAGCTGAACAGAAACTGTTCCAAGAAATGGGTCTGATCTTTATTATGGGGTATTTAAAGGTTTTCATCCGCACACTTTTTGTTGTTGTTGGACGCGAATCACGAGTCTGCAGGCTACAGCAAATTAGCAGAGAGCTGACAGAGCGTGGCAAATGTAAGATGTCTATACAGAGTGGTGAAAAAATGATAATATGGAACGCAACAGTGACCTTGACAGAGGCGGAGGACGATTCTGGTGAGGCTCCAGACAGTTAGAGAAAGGCCTGGGATAAATTTAAAGTGAAATCTCATAAAAAATAACCGAGCAGCTCACCAGCCTCTTGTAAAATGCACGAACCACCTCGGGCCAAGAAAATAACGAGTGTGAACAACAGTTGAAGATTTAATAAATCATGTTTGGTAACTTTATTGGGTTTTTTTTTGTTTTTTTTGCAAATATGCTCAGGAACAACCAGCAAATGATTAAAAGACTGAGAGACAATAGAGAAGCAGATTCACAGCATGAACAACACGAGCACATGTTCACAGAGACGAGGATCTGATAGAGAACAACACAACAGGATTATATTCAACAGTGCAGCTGTACAGTGTCGTACACACATATATAAATATACACAGTGTCTGTAACATGTTGCTGTTCTACTTCACATTTGGTCGAAATATATTCCATGAAAATTGGATCATTTATCATTAAATGTTAATTAAAGCAGATAATTACAGCAGCGTAATGCTAGCAGAGGACAAATTCATTTAGTTTGCTCAGTTTTTGCTGTAACGAGTAAAATTAGTTGTTTTAACGTGAACATTTTAATGTTTTAACAATTTATTATTCATGTTATTTTGACATAATATTGTGGTTATTACATATCAAGTATTTTTTTAAACAAGAAACATCTCATTAAACGGATATATCTCTGTCTTATATCATGTTATTTAGAAGCCCTGAGATGCAAAACATAGTCAGGATTCATGATTTTTCTTTTTCATTTTTTGTTTTTGATTCAGGAAGCGTTTTGTGTTTTTTGTAAAACTCATTTTGGCTGTGAGGAAAACAAATGTCAGGATTTTTATAAGTATTTGTTTTTGTAATACTCATTTCTGCCACTAGAGGCTGAAGTACCACTACCTGTGGGTTTTATATGTTAAGTTAAAATCTCAAAGGTTCCCATTTCTAACGGCGAGTGTATTGATTACGTTGTCGATTGTGTTGAATGAGAGATCGCATCAGGTTGCAGAAGCTCACTCACCATCCATCCCTGTCTGGCTGTTCCACTTCCTACATATATTTTTTAAAAAGGTTAGAAAAATATGTCATTGTACCACGAGAAGGTTCTTGTTAAAGCAAGAAAATGTTCTTGTTATAATTATATACTGAGCAAACACGTCTTTGTCTCGGCGGCAGCAGTTTATAAGCGGGTGAATATGTGCGGTGTCGGCATGACAACAGAGATGGAATTCCTTCATTAGAATAAACGAGAAAAAAAATAACAACATAAGAACTGTAACAGCTGCGACACTCGGCACAATCTGACACAATGAACACATTAACGGTTGTAACGACAGAGCTGAGACCGGCTGCTCATCGCCGTCAGTGGTTACACCACAGCTGCACCAAACCTCATCCAGTCGCCTCGACAGGCAGAATCCAGAGTAAATCATTATTTTGTACTTCATGCAAATAAATCAATAAATAGGTCAATAAATAGACTGAATTACAAGTTAAGACACTGGAAAGAAAAAAGGGAATTTAAGACAAAGATGAGACCACTGGACCAGGCTGTAAGTGCAAAACACTGGAATGATATTAACATTAAAAGTTAACTTTTTTTTCTGTTTACAATATCGAACATAACATTTCTCAAACTTGGCATCAAAACATGATTTAACTGAATATACATCTGTATTTTAGATGAGAAAATACCATCTTTATCTCAATATAACCTTCTACTTGACTCTGTACTCCGAAAGAAGTATCACAATCAACACAATAACTCCTTCAATCTGTTGTGTTACCTCCGTGAAATAAGGCAAGAAGAGACTAAGGCAAATTTCAAAAGCACAAAAACCTTGGACGACACGTTTGAAGTGACTGTGGGCCGTGTGGTGGAGACACTAAGACTCTCTTCAGATGGTTTCTGGTGACTGAAGGACGAGTCGGCTGCATGATCACATGGTCCTCAGAGGGATAAAGCACTGAATTAATAAACCGGCTCTAAGCAGTGTTAAAGACATGATGAGTTTTTGTGGATTATATATGAATTTTTTTTATCATTGAATCAACTGTTCGAACGTGGTTTCAGGTGTTGCAGATTTAGTTCGTCTGTGTAGCAAGTTATTATGACCCATAGTTTTGTTGCTAGGCGACAGGAGCGAAGGGAAAAAGTGCGGTGACGTAGTAATGAAGAGAGAAGAAGTCCACGTCAGCAGGAGGTTGTGGTGGATGGACGGTGTTCGATTCCCACGTGAAAGTCAGACACCAGGCTAACAGACCGCACACACACACTGTTCCCACCAACCGAACACACCAGACAACACACGGGGTCGGTAACGATGACGGTGACGTCACAGACAGACTCCCTCAGGACGGCTCAGACTGAGGAAGTGTCAGAATCACATGTGGCTCTACACAGATCCAGCAGGATCCTGAAGAACGGGTTAACAGAGGAGAGGAACAGTGACGCTTAATCCCCGTAGATCGTTTTCTGATTTAAGGTTGGCGGGAAAAAGCAAATCCTGCTCCTCCAGATCAGAGCGACAGGTGTGAGGACTGTGGGAGGGGCCCGAGCGCCGAGTGTGAAAACCATCTGAAGTGAGTTTAGTCAAAGCCGGGGAGTTTAGCCGGGCAGGAAGAGGCTGGATGTGGACAGCGGATGAAGCTTTGCCACATGTTTAGATCTGCATGAGATCAAACACAAACCAGGTGCTCTCATGTAATTAAAGCTGCTTCAAATGTAGTGTGTTTAAGTGTGTGTGTAAACAGGACGCCGCGTTCAAGAGCCTCGTATGTCAACACATCAACACGTAATCAGACACAGGACTGACCTCAGGGGTTTAACGAGGGGGCGGGGGGGGGGGGGGGGGGGGGGGGGTCAGTGTCTCCGGAAAAACCATCACTTACACTCTGATGGCGGGACGTTAGAGGAGCGGGAGCGGCCTCCACGTCACGCTGCCTTTCAGCACATTATGACAGGTGAATGGCGAGTGAGGACGGTGAAACGTTTAAAGCGGGATGTACGGGCGTCTCCTCAGGCCAGCAGCTTCTCGGGGTTTTTAGAGAGGGTCTGCAGCAGGCTCCTCTGGAAGTCGTCCTCAGGTGACTCAGGGACCAGGAACTCCAGCAGAAGGTCAAAGATACAGTAGACCAGGTGTCTGAGAAAACAGGACCACAACAGGTTTAGTATTGAGCTGATGTGTCATGTTTTTTAAAGCAGGAAGTGTCAGACTAAAGCTGACCAGAAAGATTTAACAGATTGATCAGAAATAAATAAATAAATCAGGAGCCAGTTGCATTATGGAGATTTAAGAGTTACTAAATTAATAACTTCTTACATAGAGATGAATTGATACAAAATACTTACACCCAGTAACGAACAGGTGTTTCGTAACTAACTGACAAAAAAACAAACTGTTAGTTTCCTCATGATGTGACGCGATTAGACTGAAAAATAAAATACACTCAGTATATTTGACCTGCAGGGTGGAGACAGGGTGGAGACAGGGTGTAAACAGGGTGGAGACAGGGTGGAGACAGGGTGGAGACAGGGTGTAGACAGAGTGGAGACAGGGTGGAGACAGGGTGGAGACAGGGTGTAGACAGAGTGGAGACAGGGTGTAGACAGGGTGGAGACAGGGTGGAGACAGGGTGGAGACAGGGTGGAGACAGGGTGTAGACAGAGTGGAGACAGGGTGGAGACAGGGTGGAGACAGAGTGGAGACAGAGTGGAGACAGGGTGGAGACAGGGTGTAGACAGGGTGGAGACAGGGTGTAGACAGGGTGTAAACAGGGTGTAAACAGGGTGGAGACAGGGTGGAGACAGGGTGTAAACAGGGTAGAGACAGGGTGGAGACAGGGTGGAGACAGGGTGTAAACAGGGTGTAGACAGGGTGTAAACAGGGTGGAGACAGGTTGTAGACAGGGTGGAGACAGGGTGGAGACAGGGTGTAAACAGGGTGTAAACAGGGTGGAGACAGGGTGGAGACAGGGTGTAAACAGGGTAGAGACAGGGTGGAGACAGGGTGGAGACAGGGTGTAAACAGGGTGTAGACAGGGTGTAAACAGGGTGGAGACAGGTTGTAGACAGGGTGGAGACAGGGTGGAGACAGGGTGTAAACAGGGTGGAGACAGGGTGTAAACAGGGTGTAGACAGGGTAGAGACAGGGTAGAGACAGGGTAGAGACAGGGTGGAGACAGGGTGTAAACAGGGTGGAGACAGGGTGGAGACAGGGTGTAAACAGGGTGGAGACAGGGTGGAGACAGGGTGGAGACAGGGTGGAGACAGGGTGGAGACAGGGTGTAAACAGGGTGGAGACAGGGCAGAGACAGGGTGTAAACAGGGTGGAGACAGGGTGTAAACAGGGTGGAGACAGGGTGTAAACAGGGTGGAGACAGGTTGTAGACAGGGTGGAGACAGGGTGGAGACAGGGTGTAAACAGGGTAGAGACAGGGTGGAGACAGGGTGTAAACAGGGTGTAGACAGGGTAGAGACAGGGTAGAGACAGGGTAGAGACAGGGTGGAGACAGGGTGGAGACAGGGTGTAAACAGGGTGGAGACAGGGTGGAGACAGGGTGTAAACAGGGTGGAGACAGGGTGGAGACAGGGTGGAGACAGGGTGTAAACAGGGTGGAGACAGGGTGGAGACAGGGTGGAGACAGGGTGGAGACAGGGTGGAGACAGGGTGGACAGGGTGGAGACAGGGTGTAAACAGGGTGGAGACAGGGTGTAAACAGGGTGGAGACAGGGTGGAGACAGGGTGGAGACAGGGTGTAAACAGGGTGGAGACAGGGTGTAAACAGGGTGGAGACAGGGTGGAGACAGGGTGGAGACAGGGTGTAAACAGGGTGTAAACAGGGTGGAGACAGGGTGTAAACAGGGTGGAGACAGGGTGGAGACAGGGTGTAAACAGGGTGGAGACAGGGTGGAGACAGGGTGTAAACAGGGTGGAGACAGGGTGGAGACAGGGTGTAAACAGGGTGGAGACAGGGTGGAGACAGGGTGGAGACAGGGTGGAGACAGGGTGGAGACAGGGTGTAAACAGGGTGGAGACAGGGTGGAGACAGGGTGGAGACAGGGTGTAAACAGGGTGGAGACAGGGTGTAAACAGGGTGGAGACAGGGTGGAGACAGGGTGGAGACAGGGTGGAGACAGGGTGTAAACAGGGTGGAGACAGGGTGTAAACAGGGTGGAGACAGGGTGTAAACAGGGTGGAGACAGGGTGGAGACAGGGTGGAGACAGGGTGGACAGGGTGTAGCTGCTGAAGCCAAAGACAAACTGAAGGCAAAACGTCTGCCAACTGCACTAAAAGCTAAATGATCATTTGACCTGGTATCTTGATAAAAAGCTGTTTGATGATGATTCCAACTGGAGAGATACACAACATAAATAATGTTAGCTAGGTTAGCTTCATGTGAACTACTACTATTTGTGAGAAACTAATTTCTCCATGTATGCATAAAGCAATGACTGCTTTAAAAAGAAAGCAGATACACTGCCTGGCCAAAAAAAAAGTCGCCACCAAAAAAAAAAGTTCACACACTCTAATATTTCGTTGGACCGCCTTTAGCTTTGATTACAGCACGCATTCGCTGTGGCATTGTTTCGATAAGCTTCTGCAATGTCACAAGATTTATTTCCATCCAGTGTTGCATTCATTTTTCACCAAGATCTTGCATTGATGATGGTAGAGTCTGACCGCTGCGCAAAGCCTTCTCCAGCACATCCCAAAGATTCTCAATGGGGTTAAAGTCTGGACTCTGTGGTGGCCAATCCATGTGTGAAAATGATGTCTCATGCTCCCTGAACCACTCTTTCACAATTTGAGCCCGATGAATCCTGGCATTGTCATCTTGGAATATGCCCGTGCCATCAGGGAAGAAAAAATCCATTGATGGAATAACCTGGTCATTCAGTATATTCAGGTAGTCAGCTGACCTCATTCTTTGAGCACATACTGTTGCTGAACCTAGACCTGACCAACTGCAGCAACCCCAGATCATAGCACTGCCCCCACAGGCTTGTACAGTAGGCACTAGGCATGATGGGTGCATCACTTCACCTGCCTCTCTTCTTACCCTGATGCGCCCATCACTCTGGAACAGGGTAAATCTGGACTCATCTGACCACATGACCTTCTTCCATTGCTCCAGAGTCCAATCTTTATGCTCCCTAGCAAATTGAAGCCTTTTTTCCGGTTAGCCTCACTGATTAATGGTTTTCTTAAGGCTGCACAGCTGTTCAGTCCCAATCCCTTGAGTTCCCTTCGCATTGTGCGTGTGGAAATGCTCTTACTGTCACTATTAAACATAGCCCTGAGTTCTACTGTTGTTTTTCTTCGATTTGATTTCACCAAACGTTTAAGTGATCGCCGATCACGATCATTCAGGATTTTTTTCTGGCCACATTTATTCCTCGTAGACGATGGGTCCCCACTATCCTTCCAGTTTTTAATAATGCGTTGGACAGTTCTTAATCCAATTTTAGTGGTTTCTGCAATCTCCTTAGATGTTTTCTCTGCTTGATGCATGCCAATGATTTGACCCTTCTCAAACAGACTAACATCTTTTCCACGACCACGGGATTTGTCTTTCGACATGGTTGTTTAAGCAATGAGAGGCAACTCATTGCACCAGTTGGGGATAAATAACTTGTTGCCAGCTGAAAGATAATCGCCCATGCAGTAATTATCCAATAGGAGGCTCGTACCTATTTGCTTAGTTAAATCCAGGTGGCGACTTTTTTTTTGGCCAGGCAGTGTATTTAGGTTTAATATATTATTTAATATATCATTAAAACCCCCTAAAGTTTTTGGTGAGTTCGAGTTAAAGCTTGTGATGCTGCCATGACTTCCTGTCTCTGAGCAGCTGAAGTTTTTACCACCCGAGGTGTTTTTTGATTTTTTAATAATTCAATACAAAAGAGTAAAGTGGAGCATTTAAAAACATATGTAAAGTGCTTTTTCCAAATCACCTGAATGAGGCGACGTGAGATCAGCTCCACTCAGACTGTCGGACATTAAAGGAGACGGACGAGCTGAAAAAGACTCATGGCTCCATTTTTTTTGAAAATGGTGGAAAAACAGCTGCACTCTGATGAACGAAGTGTCAGAGAAATGTACCAGTGAAATGATCAACAATAAACAAACGAGGAAGCGGAGCAGGACTGTTGCAGACAGGGTGACGAGCTGAGAATCCAAACTAAGGTTCAGACTCTTGACAAACAGACCCAGAGTGAAAACTGGGCCTCAGTAAACCTCGGTGCATCATTTAGTCCCTGCAACTAAACAAAAAGAACCACAGGTGACATCATGTAGAAAAAGGCACATCCTGTCCCTGTCTACATGCATTTACAGCTAAAACACAGGAGGCTCTCGCACAGAACTGTTGACGACTTGACATTTCCCAGGACGTGATTATCAGATGGAGTGAGTTTAAGTCCAGTGAGACTTTAGTGAAGCCGTCTGTCTGAACAAATTGAGTAATCATCAGATTTCAACCATGAAATCAGTTTTTTACTTACTGATTAACAAACGCGGGTTTGGTTAGAATCAGTCGGCTCCACGTTAAGTGGAAGTGACTGATTCTAACTACGGTTTGTTTCCTACATCTGTAAACATTTCAGCTGTTGTTTAGCGGAGGAATCTGTCCACACATTGGGATTCCAGGTGAGTGTGAGTGAGCTCATGCGGCGCCTGACCACATGATTAGACACACCTGGTTGTTAACGCAAGTCAACAAACAATGTGGGAACATCTGAGTACACAAAGCACGCGGGGCAGATAGGACAGGTTTGACATCAGACGTGACCTGTGAGGTACGTGAAGGGAGCTGTGTCGTTGTTACTAGAGGTGTGATTTCCAACAGGATCTTATTTCTCAAACGGGAGATGTCACCGTGTCTGTCAGGTAACACAGAGTCAGAGAGTGTTATCATGTCGCACTGGTGCCCTAAAGGTCCCAAATAGTACGTCGACATTTTACCGATAGCTTCAGTATAAACACATTTGTGGCTTGACAAATACATTAATTACAAGATTTCCTCATTACATTACGATAAAAAATAATCTGGTTGCAATTACGTTTCCGTAAAAACATGTTTACTGTTGGAAATTAGACTAAAGGTCTCTGTCCATGTGTAGTGTGATTATAGATCAGCTATAGCTTCTATATTAATACTGTGAAAGTATCAAAGCCTCAGTCCACAGAGAAATGCACACAGCCTGTATTCAGAAACTGAGCCTTAAAACCAGCCGTCAGGACTTCTGGAACTTTGTGATGTCACAACAAAGCAGTCACCAAGCCCCGCCCACCTGGACCCACCATCCAAACCTTGCAGGATTTGGTTTCTCTGAGTGTTTTTACCTGAAATCTGCTATATTTTTATTGGATCACTCAGAAAACAGTCAGCCAATCAGAAGAGAGGCTCAGAGCCTCCTCTCTTCTGATTGGCTCACCGACCTGTTGTTACTAGAGCTACAGAGAGAAGCCTGAGAGAGGAGATGTAAAACTACACTGAGATGGTTTTTGGTTCTTAAAACCACAAAAATATCTTCTTATGGATCAAACACTTCAAAATAAAAGACTTTAAATGTTGCCTATACCATGAATTGCTAATGACTGTGATAAAGTGTCCGGTACAGTGAGTGTATGGCGTAGCACACAGTGTATTCACCTGTTAATGTAGGGGTCTTGTAGAGAGTCCAGTGCAGTCTGCCAGCTGAGCTCGTACTTGTCTGATCCCAACATATCTGAGACCACATCTGGAAAAACACAAACATATGGAGAATTATACACCACCTGTGTACATACACCTCAATCTCAATATATCTGTGACGAGCTGAAATGGTCTTGTGATACTGGCGGTGCAGACGTATCAGGTCAGGTGGTGCACATGTACCTGGCAGGAGTCTCATCAGACAGTGTAAGGCTTGTTGCCGGGTGCTGTCCTTCTGCTGCTGACTGCGCTCAAGTTGAGGCGACGAAGGCAGAGCTCCGCCCGGCCACACCGCCTCCTGGATGACCTGCAGGTACACCACCCAGTACCTTTTGCACATCAGGTTGGCTACGCTCACGTCCAGCCACCTGAAGTTTACAAACACACGACGACTTAGTTGTTTTCGAGTCAGTTTGAAACATGTTGTGTTTTTGTGACCTCGGCAACAGTTGTTTAACCTCCCGACTCTAAGGTCTCACAATCGGTAAGTTGTGGTAAGTAAGTTCAGTGAGCTGTGACCTTTTCCTCACGCCTGACCTGACGAGTACCGACTGATCTTGTCCTCAGACCTCAATCCTTTTAAAACGTCGCCCACGGAACTCGTCGCGTTCCCACACGGATTTGAAACTCAAGCTTCAGCGGAGGAGTCCGGCCTGGCACAGCGATCTCACACTGAGCCCGCCTCCCTGAAGCGCTCCACATGACTGGTGGATTTAAGGTCTTGTGATGCGTAAATTCAATAGACTACGTGTAGCTGGGAGACTTTGACCCTTTGGTTGTGACCTGACCTTTTTCCCACCAAGATTTACCCTCTGGGGGGGGGGGGGGGGGGGGGGGGGGGGGGGGGCACACAACCAGATGGGTGAGGAGGTTATTTAAGGCACAAAGTAAAAAGCTAAAAAACAACATAAATGCAGCTCAAGCATTCGATTCATTGCACGGGTCAAACCTAAGAAGATGCAGGACATAGTTGCGAGCCTGCAGTCGTCTACATGACGAGGGAGTAAAATCACGGCGTTCAGGACCGTTTAAGGCCTCGGGATCATTTCAGATCCTGTAAGAGTTTTCCAGGACTTGCAGACACCCTAAAATGTTTAACACTGTGCAGATGCTGTTACGCAATATTGTTTAAAACCTCAGAGCTGTGTTAAAGAGAACCAGGGACCTCCCTCAGGCCTCAATGTTCTGCTTCATGTTCGCTCACTTCATGTGGGCCCTAATGAAGTTATTTCATTAGCTCGCTCTGGCCGGTTACCGCTCTGCTCAGAAACGGGAGGACGACTGGTGCCAGCCACCATTTTTTGGTTTCCACTATTTTGCATATTTTCACCCTGTGGTATTTTATAATAGTGCGCCAGAAGCCAAAGCCTTAATACTGACGGTGTTTTTGATTCTTTGAGTTGTACGACTGCAAACCAGGTTTCTGGTTTTGGCTGACAGGAAGTGGAACCTGACGAGGTCTTCGGCTGTTGTCGTCCATCCACCTCAAGGTTGGACGTGTTGTTCACTCTGAAGCTTTTCTGCTCACCACGGTTGTAAAATAGTGGTTATCTGAGTGACCGCAGCCTTTCTGTCAGCTCCAACCGGTCGTGACCAGTCTTCTCTGACCACTGGATGTTTTCTGCTTTTGGCTCCAGACCGAGGAAAAACTCTTAGAGACTGTTGTGTGTGAAAATCCCAGGAGATGAGCAGCTCAACAGACGTAGCAACAGAGACTATGGGTGAATAAATATAGATATTTAAATGCATTCAGAAGTGAATGTCAGGCGTTCATGCTGGTAAGGAGAAAGACAGGGTGAAGTCGGCTCTTAACTGCAACGTCTTCGTACAAATCTAAACTTTAGTCCAGATGAGTTTTGATATTGTTTATTAAACAACCACAGGGAAAATATCGGAGCCCCATTCACCCCTCGTTGTCTTAATCCCGCCCAACAAGTAAGATGAGCTTTATTTATACTGCACATTTCATTCCAGGTGGAAACTTTGTGGATAGTGTAAAGTTAAAACATGAGACACATAGTGTGTATGGATTAAAAACCATTAAGAAAATAAAATAATTAAGGCCGATAACAATCGATCAGTAATAAAGATATGTTAATTAAAAATATTAAAAAGTAGGAATGACACAACATTGTGATAATTGAGGTTTAGTTACTATTATCACAATATTTCTAAAAAGTATGACTTACATTCATTTACAAGTCGGTGGTTGGGAGTTGTGGTTAAACTCTACCATGGCCTGTGAGGTCCATATTACTCCAACAGTTACCACATAATTTATGCCAAGCAAGTAAAGAAATCTGTCTTCAGCTGTAATAAATACAGATAATTAACACCACATAAATAACAGCAGGACTCTCAGCTGGTGCTTGACAAATAAGGACAATCATTTTCTATGTGGTTATATGTGGAGACAATTAACAACTGGAGACCTTTAACAGATGGGGGCAAATAAAAATAGTGTCGCAGTGTTTTGCCAGACACAGATTGAGCTGGTGTCTGAATCCAGCTTCACACTTCAGTTTAAATTAACATGCTGACACTGTCTGGTCTGGGATCTGATTCAATTGAAGGCACCCAGCAGATGGACCGTTCGACATGTTCCAGGTTTGTCTCTGTTGAGACAGATATGATAAAAGAAAATGAAATACATGCCAAAGATACCAGACAACGATTGGTAAAGGCCTAGCGGGAATTACTCATTATAATCACGGCTCCGCTGTACAACATGTACGAGTTAAAAGGATGCAGATGTTGCAGGATAATTTCGTTGAGATTGATATCTACAAAACACCAATATCCACCCCTGCGCACCTTTGTAGGAAGTGTTCAAATAGATCTTTGAAGGCTAAAGAAGACGTTGGTGCTCAGTGAGACGCTTGTTGATCTACTGCGAGTGAACTTCCTGTCAGCAGCCTCACGCCACTGTGGCAGGATCATTAGGAAACAGACACCCTTCGTATCATTTATAGAGTTATATAGCATCATTTAGGACACGCCAATGACCTGCACCTCAGTGTTCGAACCTGAGCTTTAACCCAACCAGTTGTCTCAGCCTCAGCTCAGCCTTACCCGAACTAACATGAACCTAACTGAAACCCTTCCCCTGATCACGGAGGGCGGCGCCACAGGAAACGCATGCTATTCAACAGATTTCAACATAAGACCAGTTCCACTTTGGGTCCAGGTCCTGACTGGCTACAAACCAGGATTCACTAAACTCTGACGCCAAAAGATCTCCGATCAAATCTCTTTTAGCTGTAGCTAATTAACATGAATTCATAACAGACAAAATGAAACGTGGCTGTTGTCTGCGCTCGGCCAAAGATTGTTTATCGGTGAAATGAGGCATCACTCTGTAACACCACTCTCTGACCGCGAGTGAACCGTGTGTTGTCGTATCCAACAAGACCTTCGGAGAGGAAACTAAAGAAATGATAACATCAGTTCAATTTCAGATAATCTCCTCTTTAAACTTTTATGTAAATCCCATCAATATTTTAATTCTTACCACATTCATAGCTCTGTATCTGTGCCTCCAGTATTTAGAGCGAGCAGTTTGTAGAATTTCTTTTTGTTATGTTGTATTATTTATATTAACTATATTATTGTATTATTATGTCTCAGGTATATACACACACACACACACACACACACACACACACACACACACACACACACACACATATATATATTAGAGATGCTGCCGCTAAACAGCTATTTGTCACATACCAAAGTTCAATGTACCGTAAAGCAAAGCAGTATGATCCAATGAAAAATATCACATATAGCAGGAAATATCACAATATCATATTCTGCCCCAACAAAAGCTGGTTAGGGATCTAGTTTTCGTGGTTACTTGAAAAGCTAAAGTTGGAAGCTAAACTTAAAAATTTGCACTTAAAGTTTTAATGTAGAACTTTTCCACATTAAAATGTCTAAAAACAACTCGACCTATGTTCGATATGTTGTTGAGTTGTGTTCTTATATTATCTCAAATGTTTCCATTAGTTCTCAAACCAGAGAAACTGTGATTTTAATTACAGTAACGCCCTGTTTTCATTTGCGTTGGTGAAACAACTTTATTCAGTTTATCTCCTGGTTTTAATCCCCTGGTGTGTTTGTTGTGGAGAGGACGACACCTCTGTGGATCATTCAGCTGCTGGTAAAAACCTCCTGAACGTCTGGTTCATGAGTTATCAGAGAAACAATCTAAACAAAGGTGAGCAGCAATCTCATCTCCAAACTTCCCTGACATCTCGTGTAGCATCAGCGAAACACTGACTTTAAATGTTAAACTGTTTTACTCAGTGTTTCTTTAACGGTTGTAATCGCCGGGTCTGTTTGTTGTGGAGAGGAGGAGAGCTGAAGAACTCCTGAACGACTGACGCTGACTGAATCAAACCAGGAGAAGCTGATGGTAACAGGGGTTAATACGCAGTTTTGACACTGGATTTCACAGGTGTAATAAACCTGAGCGTGTTTGCATGTCAAAATAAAAAGTTCCCATCAAGTGGAACCAGTTTCCCCGCAGCACAACTTTTTTACATTCGGCACCAAACACTTGAATTAGCAGCAGACTGGTGCGCACATCACAGCCTGTGACAGATTGACAGAACTCGTTGCCTGTTTCATCTCACAGTAATGAACAGCATCAGTTTTTACTGGACCCAGTGACACCGGTTCACACTTCCCCTCCAAAACCCCTCAAGATCTGAAACATCTGAAACAGGACAAGCTCGAGCTCGGAGACAGGATGTGGAGTCAAAAAGCAGCAAATAAACACATCGCATATTTAATGGCTGCTGTCTGAGCGAGTATATCATCACTCACACTGACAAGTCTGTCTGTTATCTTATATAACCTCCATATATTTTAGCTGCAGGCAGAGTCTCATGAGTACAGTACGCTCCTTCCCATAAAAACATCAGACCTCTTTTCAACACATGGAAACATGAGACAATAAACAGGATGAGCGCGGACAAACCTGCTCTGAAAAAAACGAGTGGAAAGTTAAAACACAGACTGTTCATGAAGCCGTGACTTAAACGTCGAATCTGTGACTGTAACACAGTGCTATTATTATTTCCATCATGTTCTTTTACATTCTTCTTTTTCACTGTTTGAGGCTTGTGTCATATTGTTGCGTCCTCTTCTTTCGCAATGATGTGATGGTGCCCAACTGGAAAATCAGCGCCAGCGACTGTTGATGTCAACAAACAGATTCCTTATATTCACCTAATGGTAGCGAATGGACTGGTGCCTTAATTTGCATTTTCTTTTGCAAATTTTCTCCAAATTCAGTTTAAATTTAAGCTATATTTGGATGGAAACTCAGTTCATGAGAAGCCAGGAGTCAGTCTGTCGCTTCCTGCTGGGTAGTAAACACTAAGGCCTCGTCCACACTAATACGTTTTAGTTTTAAAACTTTAAAACGTTTAAGCCTGGTGATAAAAAACTACTCCAGACTTTTGGAAACGCTGCTGGACCCAGTTTAGTTACAAAACTCCAGGGTTGTGTTTTATTCTGGACGGGCTCAAACTGTGACTTTTGGAATCGATGGCGTAGACGCCCCCCGGTCGCTCCCTGATTGGCTCTCATCAGCCTCGACTACCAGAGGTGAAGGCAACATGAATAACTAATTACAAGTGTTACTGACCTTGCCGTCTTTGCTAGCAGCTGTTGTTCAGTTAAATTCTGCATTTTTTATTCTGCATCAGTAAGACTCACACCACATTACCGCAACCTCCAAGGATCGACTCCCGGCCCAGGACCCCTGTTGCATCTCATACCCCTCTCTCTCTCTCTTCCTACATTTCCTGTCCCGATCAAATAAACGATAAAGATCGAAGCAACAATGCCGTATTCGTGCTAAAGTAAAAAATATTTTAGTATGAAGGCATTTTGAAGTGGGGAAAAAAAGCAATCATTGCTAAGGTTTAGGAAAAAAAATAAAATAAAAGTCAACCCCAGTTAGACCTGGAGGATGTACACATCGCCTGAAGAAGAAAAACTCTCCCTACAGCCCCGTTTGGTTGGGATTCATGTTCCAGACAGTTGGGCGAGATATATTTGCCATGCTCCTCACCATTTCAGAGCAACAGCACTGGCAGCACATTGCCAAATTACAAGCTGTGGTTAGTAATAGACGATATTCTGTGGAAAAAAAAATCACTTGACCCACGTGTGTTCCGACGGCGCTCGAATGTGCCAGAAAAACACTAGATATCTGGCACTGTAAATGATACAGAAATAGAGGGGAAAATATAAGACACACGCGCCCCTAAGAGGATTAAAATCTCTAATCAGCACACACATTATTAAAAATAATCCATTCCACTTTCCAGAATTAAATCCCGTCCAAACGGTTGTGTCACTGCTACAGGATCGCTCCCAAGGCGCCCCCCCCCCCCCCCCCCCCCCCGTTTTAAAGAAGGAAAGTCTGAGAATGAATCCCAACGTGACCGAGCACCACAACAACAACGATTAATTGATTATCCCAAACGTTGTTTTCTTCCTAACTGCCTTCATACATATATATATATATATATCAATCCAACGTCAACAACACAGCTCTAAAAGCTGTAGTACATTCCGTTGTTGCTTTTTACGAGAAGCTGTCGTGGTAAAAGTCGGTGCCAGGCGCTCGCCGAGAGCAGCTGCGCTCAGATCGAGAAGCCGGGATAAAATTAGAGGTCGGTCGGTGCTAATTGTCCAGCGTTCAAAGCCAAACCTGACTCACAGCAGTCACATGGGGAGAGACACATCATCTGTTTACATACAATGATATACTACTTATGGGTATATAAGCAAGATAAATATATTATAAACAGCCAGAATGATGCTGTAATGTGATTCATTGTGAGTCGGTGCTGTTAGCGGCCTAGAACACCTGAGATCTACCTGCCGCTCTGCTCTTACCTGACGCCATCAGTGCTGGTAAAATCAGGCTAAATGAGTAACAAGCGTTCTGATTGGTGGGAGAGCTAACCAGTCATATTACATCCATAAGGTTTTACCAGCACTGAAGGCCCAGAGTGTCACAGAAAGGCTAAAAGGAGAAGCTAAATGACTCAGCTAATCGATTAGCTAACAGGAAAAGCAGCAGGGAAAAGGAAATTGAAGAGGAAATGTATTCCCATTTTTAAATAGTTTTTCAAATTCTATTATTTATTGTGTGTTTTATGCTGTTTTTGTAAATCCATTTTTAAATCTCGGGTATTTATTGATTGATTAATAGTTCATTTATAATTTTGAATGTCTGTTAAAATTTGATATTATGGAAATGTTTTATTATTTTCTATTACTTTTCTAAGTGATTGAAAGAAAAATATGGAAGATTTCAGGTAAAAACACTCAGAGAAACCAAATTCTCTAAGGTTTGGATGGTGGGTCCAGGTGGGCGGGGCTTGGTGACTGCGTTGATGTGATGTCACAAAGTTCCAGAAGTCCTGACGGCTGGTTTTAAGGCTCAGTTTCTGAATACAGGCTGTGTGCATTTCTCTGTGGACTGAGGCTTTGATACTTTCACAGTATTAATATAGAAGCTAGACCTGATCTATAATCACACTACACATGGACACAGACCTTTATACAATGAGGGAACTTTAATATTTCTTTATTTTCCTCTAAAATTTGAAGGACCATTATGGGACGGTAGAAAAATTTAACTACAAACAGACACACAGGACATGATGAGATCACTGATCCTCAACCTTAGTGGGGCAAAAAGGCAAATACATTGATCCTCATCATCATATAAAAGCAGTGCAGTCAGAATACAGCCAGACCTCCAATCACCACAGACGTGAGCGGTGAGGAGGATTATGTTATTTTCACCTCAGGGTGTGATGTGTCTGATCCCAGTGAGGCGTACACCTCAGTGCAGCCCCCTACTTTTTTCTTTTTTTTTTTTTTTAACAGCCATCTGCCGCGCTGTCTGAGGTCAGCTCTGTTTCTCTGGTTTTATTGGGACCCTCGTGGCGTCCCATTCCCCCTCGGCCGGTCAACACACAGACATGTGATGTTATAGACCGCAGAGCTCGACCTCAACGCCGTCCTGTTTCCTTTCATGTCTCATTAATACAAAACACGAGACACACGACAAACACTGAGATAGGTCAGTGCCTGCAAACACCAACACACACACGCACACACACACACACACACACACACACACACACACACACACACACACACACACAGAGCGGAGCGCTTTCAACCAATTAGAGCTGACAAATGCCAAGTAACTCTATATGAGAGATTGTGGTCTGGTGGAGTCTTGGACTGAACGACGTTATTGCTTCCATGAAAACCAGCAGCTCCATTCTGTCAGAGATATTTTTCAAGCAAGAGGAGAAGTGGCCAACCAATGTTCTGCTCTCCGCCTGTTGGCTTTATGTGGCTTAAGACCAACGAAGCAAGTAGCCGCACCGTTACAAACGTGTGGTTCGCGTCAGGAGAGGTATACAAAATAAGTGTATGTCACCAGTCTGGTCTAATTTTCTGGTTTTATTTTGCAGACGTTTATGCCCTCATTACTGGTGCGGATCATGAAGAAAAAAAATAGATCCAGTATATTAGAGCGAGGGACTGATTTAGCAGTGTTGTACACAAGCAGGCGATGACTGTGGCTGACCCAAGACCGCCCGGGTGAAAAAACACGCCGCTCTCACGAAAAGAACACAGGGGCCGAGCCAGCTACTCTCTCTGCTAGTGATTACTCCGGCTCCTCTGCTGAGGCCTGCCAGGAAAGAGACGTTTACAGTGCAGGTGACATACTATAGTCCTAAGAGGAAAATCCCCTCAAGCATTGCACTTGAGTTTCCAAAGGTACACGCAGTGCAGCAGAGGCGTGGAGCGTAGGCAGTGCCAGCCCGGAGAGAGTTAAGAGACACAACGCAGCTCCACATATCACATCTGCCTGTTTCTTTTATTCACATAAACTGAATGGAAACATACATTTTCAGCACTAACTGCAAACCCGCGTTTTCCACTTTTTCAAACTGTTAATGAGCTCATTTGTGGCCATCGCTGCCTCTAAGCCGGAGCCTCAGTGTGTCATACGGCAGTTGATTGACATTTGAGGGTTAACATAGGTTGCTAAAGTGAGCACTTGATTCCCACGAGACATTACTTATGTTTTATTTCGACACCCACCGAGCCCCTGGCAGCTCCTGCACAGTCAGGGTTGTGTTCGTCCTGCAGCACAGTGAGGAGGAGGAGGGGGGAGGAGGGGGGGCTAGCTACCGTTAGCCGTCTGTTTTTCGTGGGTCCAGCCGTGATGAATTAATGGAGAGACTGTAAAAACTCACAGAAAAGAAGAATGTGTAATGAATGTGTGCAAAGAATCACAGGCGAGGCGAAGGAATGACGAACAAAATCAACCGTTTGAATTGAAGCGATGACAGCGTCGATATTGATCAAGGTTTCATTCAAAAGCATCACAAATTAGTTTTTTACCAAATTTTCCAGAAAACTGGTAAAAGAAAATGTGAGTTATTGTGTGTTTCCAGGCCGGTGCCATTAAAACCGCTGCAGAAGAAGAGGCTGCAACCAGACGACATGATTTAAAGAGCGGCAGTCAAACCTCAAACGACGGGAAACCGCAGAGAAAACTCGCTTGTTTCATGTATTAATGCGCCGAACATCATTCTCTTCATCACTATCCGATGTGCGGTGCAAGCTTGAGTGAGATTTGAGCCACATGCTTCATGTACCATCTGATTTATTTTTCTAGGTCTGTTTCCATTGCACATTTTTGCTCTTTGTTTTTAATCGATGCACCAAATTTTCCACCTCGGCCAAACATAGAAACTTTCCTGTCATTTCCACTCAGGTTTTCTGATGCACAAATTGAAAATGTGCATAAAAACAAACCGACCGTGGAACCAAACATTCATATCTTCTGGAAAATGTTAACGTTGGGGGGCATCTACTCTGCAGAGAAATAAATCTTTAGCTTCTTTAGAACAGTTTATTTATTCATTTTCTATTCCTCCCTCCGTTCGTTCTCTGGGCACCTCGTGTCCCTACAATCCTCTAGAAGACACTGTGTGCTTTTCGTCTCCATAAATAAACTTAGTAAGAGTCGGAAGATAAAAGCAGTTTCACTCACAAATTCTCAAGGGTTTGAATCAACTGATTAACTGAGCTACTGAGCTCAGCTGCAACGATCAACCTGACACAATCTACCACAATCAGGGTAAAGAGGAGATGCTTCGAATACTTGGCAGGAAATCAATAACATGTGATGCAAGAAAATTCAAATAAACGTAAAACATCAGCTGAGCTGGCCTAAAACCACGTGTGTGCTCGACTCCGCCGGGATTTATTTTAGTTACCATTTATGGTAAACACAGACAAGTATAACCAGGTCACATTTCAGCTAAAATAAGCCCACAGCCAGTTTTCAACAGACACAATGTCATTGCACAAGTATGTCTCCGGAGGCAGAAGATGAACCGTGACTTCGGGGCCACATCTCGGACCCCGGGCTCAGGTGAGCGGTGAAAACAGACACCAGAGAGAGTGAGCAGGGCCAAGGGGTCACTGCATGACTTCATCCCGCTACTGTCCTTATTTAAGACACAGTGTTTATCACTTATCAAGTTCGCTCTGCAAACATCCCAACAGCGTTTCAGCACGCCGCACTTGTCCTCCATCTAACTTTATCGAGTGTGTGGACAATAATGACCCATATTATCTTTCATGTCCTGCCAGGGGAGGATTTCGATGTCGCTACAAGTCTCGAACACTAAATAAGGATAAATGTGCACAGAGGCTGGACGTGCAAGGGATAAGCGTGTTTCATAACCTTCACAAGAAGTGACCTAGGTATTTGACCTCTCGTGTTCCCCTGAGACCATTACATAGGTCTGCAGGAATATGAAAGTAACCGCCGTCTACTATTAGCCTGTAATAGAAGACAATATTTATAGTTCAGAACCGTCTGCAGATGTAAAAGAGGAATAATGCCCTGAGCAACATGACAGAGACATGACACAGGGAAACCTTCCAAGTGAAACACAGGGTGAGATATAAGCCACTCAGACAGCCTGATCCCACTTTGAACAGCGCATCTGAATTTGTCTCATCTCAGGAACAGCCTGTCCGGGATGTCACACCCCCCCCCCCCACTCCACACAGGCTGATAGATAGTTTGTGCCGTTATGTAACAAGCATCTTTTTTTTTTCCAGCCAACACTCCCCTCCTCTTCTTCCCAGCGGGTGCCATATCTGTCATGTACGGCCCACCAGTCCGACCACCGGCGCACTCCAGGCTACAGAGCGAATATCCTGCTGACAAAAGAAGCTCCGAGCTTCCAAGCCTGGTCGTCTCCTGTCCTGGCCCCGGGACCCCATATGTCAAAGACGAGCACCGGAGCAGAAAAACAGCAGAAGACTCTGATATCACCTCCTCGCTGTGAAAACAACCAGATGTGTCAAATCCCTCCCGAGCTGAGGAGGGATCTCTGTTTTGGGTCCAATCATTTAGGGGAGTTAGACTCCTGGAAGTCCCTGGATTCCCCACATCACTGTCACTGAGAATCATTAGGTCTTCACACAGTAACAAGGCATGAGGTCTTCTGTTATGTTAAGACGTAAGGAATAATTAACTCTGACACTTGTAAAGTCAGGCAGAGGTACCGAATTAAACACTACGTCCACAAGAACAGCTACTAAAGTCACAACTCGACTAAAAATATTCTTGCCCTCAGAGCCAGACACATATGGCCATTCTCTTATACTGGTAACATCTCAAACTAAATATCTGCTAATACATATTCGCACATGTTGAGTAACTTTAGATCAGAGTGCCTGATCCAAGTATTTTCTCTCTCTCTGGAGGACACGGTGGCAAGCCTGCAGCAGACTACCAGGCAAATGACCCGTTTGACGTGGGTAAACATCACTACATATGGATCTGCTCAACACATGACACCAGCATGGAGCTAGCTGGAGCCCGACGTTGTGCCTGAACCGTTCCTGCTCTTTTGCAAAGACGAATAACAGACTAGGATGGTTTTCTAATGGTGGGAAAAGTGAAACATTTAACATTAAATTTGAAAATAATGGCAGTTTTCCTCTGAACACACTTGGTGCTGGAAGCTGTAGCGGCCGCCTGCAACTAGAAATTTTCCACAACGGAAAAAATACAGGTATTTAATTATGTAACGAGTTTATCATTAATTTCTTTCACATTTTATTTCTTAAACCTGCAAATGGTTCTTTGACCAACAAGCTGTTCTGTCTTTATTCCTTTATCAGAGAAATTCTACTATTTCTCCCTGTTTAAGGTGATTTAACTTTAAGCATCGCCCAGTGACGTCAATGTTCTGTGGTCTGAATCGACGGCAGCAGGATGTGTTAAAGGTCCCATAAAATATAAAGGTCTCTGTCCATGTGTAGTGTGATTATAGATCAGGTCTAGGTTCTATATTAATACTGTGAAAGTATCAAAGCCTCAGTCCACAGAGAAATGCACACAGCCTGTATTCAGAAACTGAGCCTTAAAACCAGCCGTCAGGACTTCTGGAACTTTGTGATGTCACAACAAAGCAGTCACCAAGCCCCGCCCACCTGGACCCACCATCCAAACCTTTACAGGATTTGGTTTCTCTGAGTGTTTTTACCTGAAATCTGCTTTATTTTTATTGGATCACTCAGAAAACAGTCAGCCAATCAGAAGAGAGGCTCAGAGCCTCCTCTCTTCTGATTGGCTCACAGACCTGTTGTTACTAGAGCTCCAGAGAGAAGCCTGAGAGAGGAGATGTGAAACTACACTGAGATGGTTCTTGGTTCTTAAAACCACAAATAAATCTTCTTATGGATCAACACCTCAAATAAAACACAGAGGAAGAAGAAAATATGGAGCTTTAATCAAGTTGCTTTGCGTTGATTGAGTCTAACTGCCGAAGTCTTTCTTTCAAATGAATTCAGCGTCATTGTCAGAGGAAGAAGTTTGCTCAGTTGTGATCTCCTCCCGTCTCTAACTGTATTTCAATGACAATGTTCAGTGAGATGTGTCTGAAAGTACTAAAAGAAAAAGCTAGTAAGTGGACCATGAGTTAAAGGAGCTATTTGTAAGTTTTTCCATTGCTAACTAGCTAACTAACATTAGCATTAACTCACCAGTCTAGAAGAACCAGAGTTCAGCATCAAACTTCATTTCTTTACTCACCAACAGCTGCCTCCAGAGGTGGAAAGCAACGGTTATGTCTATCACATCTTGTCTTCTACGGAAGTTAGCATGCTAACCGGCTAACCACGGCCTGTCTCGTCACTTCCTGATAGCGACTGACTGTAGCCTCCGACCTGCCGTATTAGTGGGCGTATTATAACCTCTTGAAGCTGTTTTCAAGCGACAATCACCACCGCTGGTCCCTGCAAGATCCCACATCTCGGCCACAGAGAAAACTCACAAATAGCCCCTAAACACTGTTTTTATTAAAGTCGTTCATGGAGCATGGCCGTAAAAAAATTCTAGCTGTTATGAAAGTTATGGTATCTTTTTCATACAAATTGTGTTTGATGAAACGGTCTCCGTAACCTAACCTCACCTACATGAGGTTGTAGAAAAAGAATTCAATTAGGAATGACTCTAAAAACCAGATTAACATCCAAGACAGTTGTTCTTGGATCCACGGTGCCACCTGCACAATGTGCGAACTCAAAGCCAAGCTGCCAACTCTCAAAAGTGAAAAACAAATTACGAAATAGCGTATGAGTGGACTCAAGGTGAATAAAACATACTACTTAGAAAAGCCAGTATATTTTGTTAATGCTGGAGCTCTGACCACATCTTCAGAGTTCTCTCCAAACACCACAATGTGGTCACAGTCTAAACAGCGCAGCAGCGAGACAGAAACCACTTTCCCCGAAGCCAAACAACTTGTTGTTCACCACCAGTGAAACCCAAGCCGGCCACTGGATGTCAGACGGAGATGCCTGGGCGTTAATTAACAGCGTAGCAGAAGCAGAGACAGAGAGAGCGAGAGAGAAAGATTGAGAGAGTGAGAGCGCTCTCTATGACAACTGTTGACAAGCTTTAAAGCCTCCGTACTCCCCTTCATCCTCACCTCCATCATCAAGCTGTGAACTGAAATGTTTATGGAAGCGTTAATATGCCATTTTAGGGAGTAAAAATAAAGGATCATGTCATTGGCTGACAGGTGCAGAAGAAGACTGGCAGGGCAGAGGTGCCACAGAGAGTTTGGTGAAATAAAACGTGTTGTGAACCAGCGAGGTCTGGCTCTGACAGCTGGTGTTTTAAAATCCTAACCGATTTTGAAACCAGGTTGCATCACACACATCAGGAGAAACTTAACAGATGTTCTTCTCTCTAATCTCAAACATGCACTCACTTCAGGATCTGAAAATAATGGAGCATCAGACACTTCAGGATATTATGAACATTATCCTGCCAGAGGGAGCGATTCACCACCTCACGTGACCTCACGGGGAAGCAGATGTAAACAAAATGGAGACAACAACTTCCTCCGTCCAGAAAATGATTGTGTATTCTTCAGCGGGAAGTGGAGGAGATTTTTTCGCTTCTTATTTTGAATACCTGTCAACAGTAGTATGGTAGCTAACGTCTCAACGCCTCAAGTACCAGACTCCAGCTGCTCTGGGACTGACGTAATCGCCGTCGTAGCCACAATGATTTTAAATCCTAAATAGTGATATTTATCGTGACAGCCTGGACGGGCAGCTCGGGAGGTTTAAGACTGGATCTGTAAAGCGAAACACATTAGCAGATAATCTGGGTCGAACTTCGGTACCGACAAAGGTCCAGGGTGAGATTTCTCTGAATGTCGCGTTGTCCTTCACACCAACACGCAGTTGCACTGACAAACAGCACCTGTGAATTCACCGAGTAGGTGGAGTCCTGCAAATGCAGATATGGCGTTTACTCTGGACCTACAGTGAGTTACTGACCACTGTCCAATGACTTCATTACTACTGACCCGGTTTCTGCACCGCACGGCTGCAGCCAAATGTCCACAGCATGTAAGCGACTGCAGCTGTGTTTCAAAGTGCATATGTTTTAACTTTTTTAATTTGTGTAATTGATTTGATTCATTTAATATTTAATTAATGGATGTTTGCTGCCAACTGGAGTGTACACAGCTTTTTTATTTTGAAGGAAGCAGAGACACATTTAAAGAAACAGGACATCGAGTTTCCCGACAAATGCTTGTGATGTTGACACAAAGTGGCTGCGCTCTACTATATCTACAGTACATCTAGACACTGACAACAATCTGGCTCCAGCTGGATTTTCCGTCCAGACTGCTGTCTAAGAGAAAGAGACTATATTCATCTTAAACTGTCCCACTTTCCAGTCCATAAAAATCAGACATCTCCCAAACCAGAGCCTTCGCCTTGGACCCCATTTATAGGAGCAGAGAGCCGGCGCTTCCAGCCAGATCTGTCACACACACACAACAGACCCGGATCTGGCGACCCAGAGTCGGGTCCTGGTTTCATCTCTCAGACAGAAACACACACTTTCTCTATCCGCTCGCAATTCCAAATTAAATTCTGACATGTATGCATGCACTACAGCCGTGGACTGGCACGGATAAGGTTTCTGCAGCCTTCAGCTTCTATTTGCTTCCCACCAACAGCTGTCAGATTATATAAAAACCTTCACAGCGCTCGACGTATCTTGTCAGTCCCAGAGAAAAAAGGCAAATTTGTGGATCAATTTATTTATAAGAAAAACTGAAAAAAAAAAAAGGGTCCAGTTACTTCCCTACTTGAATGCACGCCAGCGGCTGCGTTGTGGAGTCTTACAGCATCTTTATATTTCTCCTCTGTGCTGAATATGTATTGAAAAATACGGGAGGGAAACATTTCAGTAACCAGCAGTGAGCAATAACACACAGTGAGGTGTTCGGCTTGGACGAAATGAAGGACAAGGTGGAAGAAAAGCTATTTCTTCCTTTATACCAGGATCTCAAAGTTTCTTTTCACGCCTGAATTATACAATGACCAATTACTGAGAGAAATAAAAAGGTGGCCGAGCTTTAGTTGGGGTGAGTCATAGCTGGATTAACTGGTGTCACAGTGTGAAGCATCAGTAATGCTGCTACAGTTATCAACCTCTTTTAAAGAAGCACTGGGAGAATTTTGACCATTCAAGGGCAAAAATGAAACATTAACTTGTTAGGAAACATCTGGCTATTCATACAAACAGCTGCAGAAATACGTTAATCTGTTAATTGTCATTTAATTCAATTTAAATATGAACAAGATATAAAGATGACTCTACAGCCATGCTAGCAGCTCTGTGAGGTCGCAGTTAGCCACAGATAAATGCTAGGCACACACAGATAGGTAGACCTATCTCCACAGCACTGTGTCGTCTGGCTGCCTCCGTCATCATTCTGCTATATGGAAGGGGGGGGCGACACACGACTTGCTTGCATTTCTTTAAACCAATCACAATCATCTTGGGCAGCGCTGAGCCAAAATGCTAACGTCAGCAACAGGAATAATATTCAACATGGTTGCCATCTTAGTTTTGCGGATGGGAATGACATTAGTTCTGCAGATATTTGGTCATTAGAGGAATATATCTGGTACTAACCACAATTTCAATACGACCTGATGATGGATTAATATATATACAACAAATTAAAAGGCAGGGAATCGCCCAAAGGAGTCATGCTCCGGGAGCCATGTCTCAGTCTGGACCATGACACTGGACCTACCATCACTGCCACAGCTAGAAACAGCAGCTAGCTTGATTTAAGGCTTGGCTGCCGGACGGACACATCTTTGTCTTCTGTATCTCTTAACGAGACGAAGTGCATCCAGATAGACTCAGGCCTGGTTCTGGTAACCATCAGTAATTACTGGCTAAAGCCCAAAGGTTGTGGCCTGGACGCTTTAAAACACCCTGACATATGCTAACAATCTGAACTATCATTCTCATCACTGTTTAATCACTTTTTCCTTTCAGCAGAGTGGCTTTTATATAAGGCTTTTATGTAATTTTAATTTTTATGTAAGCTATTGCTGCTTTATTTTTGCGTTTTACTTTTATGTAACACTTCAAGTCCACGCCTGGAATATATTTTTATTGTTCATTTTGCTTGGCTTTTATTCAGGTTTTGTTTCTAACTCTGTTATAGAAAAACTATAAATGAGCAGAACCGTTTTTAGCAACACAACATGTGGCGTTTCTATCAACAGCAGTTCACAGCATCTCGTCTCCTCTGCACAGAGAAGCCGGTCGATGAGAGGAGATACCTGCCGCACTGAGAGCCGTCGCTGCGATGTTGACAGACCGCCGCCTGATATAGATAAGGCTAAACAAAAGTACAAGGCCTTTCATACTTGGCTGGTGGAACTTCTTAAAATAGAGGACCCGGTATCAACGTGAAGCAGTGATATTCTGATACCGACACCTCGGGAGGTGGGGGGGGGGGCATGAGGTCACGGCGCTAACGGCACAAACACTAGAACCTGAGAACATTGTCTGCGTGTTCGGTTTACTGGCGGCAGGAGCTAAACCTAACTGCGACAAATGTTTGCAGAGTTAATGTCAGGCATTCTTCTAAGGGTGCAGGCATGCATGTATGCACGTTTTACAGCAGCCGCAGCAGTGAAAAGCCTCCATACTATTCAGAAAGCGAGGGCGAGCTTATCTAATCGGATAAAGAGCATATTTCTTTACTGTTTATGTTTCTGCTAAGTGGTTAATAAGTACGCCGCAGGGTAAGTGATGCCGCTGGTTTTATGACAAGGACTCGGCCTCGGTCTAAAATATCTACGCTCTTCACTAACGACTGTACATAAGCCAGTCCCCACTGCGGCTCATAAACAGATCTCTGTGGAATCTCCACTAGGAAACACGTGTCTTCATGTCCTGACCTGGCTGAGGCAACACCCCCCCACCCCCCTCCTATATAGAAGTTTCCATCACTTCTTTGCAGCAGAAAATCTCCTCGAGAAGTCACATCATTGTTAAAGGGGATTGTATTGTTGTTGCAGCATCAGTCAGGCAGAAAGACTGACATCAGCTTGTTGTTGTTGTCGTCCTTTCACTTCGTCAACAACTTCCTCAGTTGTAAAAATACAACCGAGCCAGGCACTAAAGTCTCTGCTGGAGCGGATCTGCAGACTTTATACTTGCACTAAGCAGCTCCTGGGAGCCAACAGTAACTCCCACTGAGAATATGTCAATGGAAAGTAAAACAATAATCACAAAGAGCCAGTGAAACCTCCGCCGTGGATTAATTAAACATGTCCAACGTGTGTATTGTCAAAAGTGGGAGTTTTCGTCTTGGTCACAAGTGAAGGAAAGATGGAGCTCGCCTGATGAGGCGTCGGTCCAACTCTCACCTGTGGTCATGAGCTTTAAATAGTAACCAAAGGAAACAGATGCTGGACGGACGTAAATGAATCTCCTCCTTCAGTAAAGGTTTCATTAAGCTTCAACCAAAGTTCTTGTCAGATGGTCAAACAGTCCCTCGCACCTTTTTCCAACTAAGAAAGTTGTCACAAGAAAAACCGTCTGAATGTAAACGCTCCGAATCAGGAACAGTGGCTGGAAATTCATATGGGACACAACAGACTGAATGAATGCCTGATTAAAATGGTTGTATGAATATTGAAATATTTCCAGACAACTCTATTTTTCTTCTTTTTGAGAACAACCAAGTGCAAAATTCTTAAAAAGAGCATCAGATCTTCCCTCTCCAACTTTGAGCATGTCAGTTTGTGACGGATATAAACACGTTTCCTTGACACATGGCCAGATAAGAACTGAGCTTTCTATCATACTGACACTCCTGGAGCTCAAAGCAGAACCACGGCTCCGTCACACTGACAGGACTCAGGTAGTGGACGATGGTCCGGGCGTCTGATTCGGATGCCTCTACCTGGAGTCCTTCAGGACACGTCTAAGTGAAATGAAACTCCAGGACAAGACGCGAAAACACGGCGGCAGGATTTAACATCCCGTGTTCCCTGGGAAAACCTCTACATCCTCCAGAAAGCTGCGCTGCAAGCTGAGCTATTTCATCTAGACTGCTGCCACTGCAACACAGAGGAAAATGGCTGAATGAATTCAACTGAGATAATTCAGAGAAGATCTCACACCACGACACATAATTCTTCCTCGCTACCAGCAGGACCTCAGGAGGTGGTCTCGGTGCAGACGGAGGTACAGGTGGGCGACAAATGGAACAGCTTTAAGGGGATTAAACGAAACTTTACAAGCACATCGCTGCACGCAGGATGAACCCTTGTCTGTTGTGACGACTGATACTGACCTAATACACTCCATTCAAACCGCAGGCCTGACATCGGACCAGTCGAGGCAGCAGCGCTGATAAAAAACGACACAGTATGGAATCACAAAAGGAGTTGGTTTCACAGCTGCCAGGCTCAACACCTAGACTCTCCTTCACAGTCTACTAACAGAACATATACCATGTGTTTCCCGCCCAGACATTCCTCACAGCTAAGAGCAGCATTGATGAAATGCAAATTCTTTTTTGCTCCGCTGGGGAAACAGTGTTGTCTTGTGCAAAAGGAAACTTACCGGACTGAGGGTCAGCAAACCGTCTACAGCAGCTTTAAACGTAATTTTAGTTTTTCAACGATACTATTACATGTTAATTTACTGGTGACTTCAGCTTTTTTCCCCGGTAACTGAAACATAAGCTGCCTGAACATGATGATTTTACCTGACAGCACCGAGGCGCAGAGCTGTGAGGTGTCTTACGTAATGATCAGCCCAAACGAGAGGACCGAGAAGTGAGAAGCTGCACTGTTTCTAAACCCATAGTTTTTGTACACTATGAATAAATGATATGCTTCACGTAGTCACCACAATCTGTACGTCTGTGGGTCGAGGATGTTTGGTCGACAGACTGATCTGAGGCAAGAGAAAAACTCCCCCGGGGCTCCCCCGACTCTCTCTCATGTTTTTTCCTGACTGTCTCCACTTCCCCTGTCAAATAAAAGGCATGAAAGTGGCCAAAAAAAATAAATTTTAAAAAGACAAGAGGTCTGCAGACACGGTCTAATGCTGCAACGTTCAATAAAACAAACCTGAACCGCTCTGTCAGACTTGGCTCGGTTTCCATTATTTTAAGCTGCACTTATATCAGTTAGCCGCGCTGTGTGCTAACTACTGATACAAGCTAACCAGCTAGCATTAGCATACTAACATGCTCATATTTTGTCTTGCTGTGCTTATAAAGAAAAATAAAATAAAATCAGAGAAACATATTTTATCAGTGCAAAGATGCAAAACAACACAAAAGAAAACACAGTACTTTCTGCTTTTAAGGATTTTGTGTCTTAAAGTGTTGGGAAAAAATGGCGATCAGCTGTTTGCGTTACTTGAATCTGCCTTTTTATACTTGTCAAGATATTTTACTGTGGCCCTGAGAGTTAGTCACCAATCATTCTGATAAACTGGCTAAACCTTAGACTTAACTCTACACTATGTCTATTAAATTATATTGATTTTGTCAGCTTTAATCTTTTTTAGTCATTTAACTTTATTTCATTCAGATTTATCGTATGAATTTATGTAAATATATTTAAAATTTCTAACTCCCCCGGAAAAAAAACTCTGTTAGACTTTTTTTCTATTAGCACCTGTGAGGAAAACGTATCATGTCACCTGTTGATGAGGGTCCCAAACAGCAGCCTGATGGTCCTCTGAATGTTCTCAGTGCACAGCCAGCTCCACTGCTCCTTCATCAGCAGACACAGGATGTTCAGAGCCACCTCGGCCAGCGCCGTCTCAGACGCTGCGACCACGACACGCAAGACACACACACACACACACACACACACACACACACACACACACAAGAAAAACATGATTCACTATGACACAACACCAATTAACTACTTAATTAATCGCAGGCAAATATGGATGGTTAGATAGACATGACATTCAAAATAAAGTGAGTAAATAAGTTGGTTTGTCATGTTGCAGAGAGACATGTATGAAGGAAAACAAACATTATTATCTGTTTTTAAAATAACACATTTCTTCTGTGTGAATCTGAGGAACATTCACGTCCAGTCGTCACATCAGCTCCTCATACATTGGTTAACACTGCCCTCATGTGGTTAGAACCAGGTGTTGCTGGTTCTGCACGTGCAGTGTTTCTAAAGATCAGTCTTTTCCAGACAGAGACAGAGCAGATTTAATACGTATTAAAAAAGGGAAATAATCTAGATTGCATCAAAAATGAACAGACCAAATAAAAACCCCCGGGGAATCAAACACACGCCTCTCTGTCAGTTTAATGCTTCACCCACATTTGATATTTACTTCTTTCTTCCCCGTGAAAACTGGAACTCATGATAACTGACCGAAAATATGACGACTGACAAATGAAGACAGAAATTTCCAGGGGTTTCCAGTCGTTTATTTATGTTGTCTATGCTGTACTGCACTTCTTCTTCTTAGATCATATGACTCAACCATGTCCAAGTTTCAGTTTTCCATTTTGAATTTTGGTGTCTGAATTTCACCAGCCAAGTCAATATGAGCAACTATAAGATCCTACAATTAAAAGTTTGAGCGATTTAGAGAAACTTTATGGAGATTTTAGTTTATTTTTGAAACTGAACGATTTAAAATTCAAAGAACATAAATTTGGAAACTCATTGAAAAACATTGAAATGTGTAAATTCAGAGTCAGTAGAGATTAGTTGCTTCAGAGTCAGTGTACTGTAAACACACTGTAAAAAAACAAGGCAGTCTGACGTCCACAGATCTGCTGTAAAAGCAGCACATTAGTCCCCAGTGAACTGTAACTTTGGTTGTGGAACATTTCAGGGACTTTTTAAAACTAGACACTTCAGTCACCCAGACTGTCTGGAACAAAACAAAAAAAAATAAAATAAAAACAGGCCTTCAAAAAGACAATGACCAGATGCCTAAACAAGGACGAAATGCAATTTGGATCCAATTAAACCGGGAACGTCTTATTCCAATGTCAGAGCAAATGCAAAGATCGTTTCCATACGATGTTAATGAGGTCATCCGTTTTTCCTACGGTGATTCCCTGTGATGGAGCGAGACGGAGCGATGACGCAACACGCTGGACGAGAGCGTCCGAGACGGTTACAGACAGCTGAGAGTTAAAGGTCAGAGTTAGTGCGAGGCGTTGGTCCCTTCATCAGACCCACGACCAGTTTAAAAGTTTGTTTAAAGGATTAAAAACATTCAGAGTAAGACGAGGAAAAACATCTTGAAAGAACCCGAGCTCTGAGAATTTAAAATAAAAATGCCTTTAGTGATTCACTTCACAAAGAGATAAACGGTTCTGTTTTTGTTCGTCTCAGACCGACACGTTTCTCATTTTCCCGTCCAGCGCCCACGTTGTTTAAGAAGCAAACACCCATCTGAGCACCTGTCTGAAAATAATACATAGGTAGATAGATATTAATAATAAAATAATAATAAACTGTTGTCACTGTGCCACAGTGTTTCCTAATCATCACACACATTAAAATTGTCCACCACAGTTTCATAATAAACATTAAAGACGTCTAATGTTGTGATTTATGCCGTGGCTTCTCTGTAGAGCATTGATTCACTGATTCACAATCGATACTGTGATTTTGAATATATTTTGATTAATTGTGCAGCTCTACTGATCAGTCACAATATGTGATCAACTCACCCCACGAACACAAACGTAACAATCCAGCGAGGAGCCCTAGTTTGAACATATTTCATCACTGTCAGATCTTTTTGCATAATGTTGATTTGTTTTTATGATTCTCACTTTAGATGATTCTTTTATCTGGTTTTACTTTGTAACTTTGTTAAGAAAAGTGCAATATAACTAAAGTATTACTATTATTATTATTAGCATCATTGGATGTTGCGCCCAAAACACTCCCATGATTAATTAAGAAACTAATTACAACCCTTTTGGAACATGTGTCTGCAGCACAAGTGACACGGACACGCCGCTTTAGTCCATGCCGCAGCCGAGAGCGTAAAACAGAGCCACTGCACATCTGGGGCCTAAAAGGTGCACGAAGCAGCAAACGCACATCACTACCACGCCACATTCAACCGCTCCGATAGGTCTGCTGTTATAAGTTAACCTCTTGTGGTCAGTGGCCACAGACTCCAAACACTCTCGCTGCCAAAACTGCAAAACCACAGACACTTACATCACACCAGTGACAAGGGCTGCAAGTTCAATCCTCCCTGTGCTCACTCACACTGTCATACTGTGCCACCGCCTCTCTCCTTCCGAGCACTCAGGTTATGCAACACTTAACCGTCAACATAATTGTTGTTTCCATCCCTGAACAGATGTGGCCGTTCACCAGAGCCGAGCAGATGCACGACGACCCGGTTTGAAACCTTTGTCTCTGGAACAAGGTGTCAGAGGAGGCTTTTTGGTTTGGAAAGAAAAATAAAATAAACAACAGGAGCTGTGAACTCCTGCGCTTTTGTCTCTTCAGCTTTTGTCTCTTCGCTGATGATGAATGTGATACGTGACTGGAATATGGAACAAGCTGGTTTCGATCACAGGGTCCTGCTATAATTATGATGAAACAGTGAATGGAAAGTGGCGGAGTGAAGCAGACGGGAAAGCAGGAAGACACAACAGACGGGCGGTGAGTCAGTGGTCAGACACAAAGGAAAAGGACAACGGGGGGGGTGGGGGGGTGACTCAGACGAGGAGGCGTGATGATTGCACAGATAATGACAAGAGGCCGAGAAGTTAAAAGGATTAGACAGGTGATTTTCTAAATTTGATTGCAATATGAAAGATACAGAAAACTGCTGGTTTTATCCTGTAAGTTGAAAATGTGGGACTGTTCACAAATCCCAGAACTGCTCCTCACACAGTGGATGCAGGAAACCACAGCAGTGCACAGGAGGCTGTGTGATAGAGGTTTCACGTCTTTATAGTTGTGCTTTGAATCAGTTTTCATATTATCACATTATCTATCTTGTTTAAGTACTTGATATTGTCTTCTTGCAGCTTTTCTTTCTTTGTATCTTCTCTCATCTTATCTTATCTTGGTCCTTTGAACTTTAAAATGACCTACACCAGCTTTGAGACATTTACCAACTGTGAATATATCACATGACGCCCGTCTCTTACCACGTTCCTGACTCTGCTTCCCTCTCATCCCGTCATCCAGACCGCCTCTGACCGCCGGACTGTCCTCCCTCTCTGGCTCCTCTCCAAGGGCCAGTTTCTCTTGTTCCGTGATAAAGGCTTGCAGTTCTGTCAGGGACTTTCTGTTAAACACCTTTGAGAGCACAAAGGAAGAGGAAGTTATAAAAAAAAAATTTTTTTAATGTTTCATCACTGTGGATTAGAAAAGTTACTTACTGTGCTAGTTTGCTCACAGCTGAACAAAACCTGCGGTCTCACGTCGGAGCCGTTCATGGAGGGAATGTTTTTACTGGAGAACTTCAGACGAGACCTGGGAGTTTACAAACAAATGTATTTTCAAACACATGCACAAAAAATTAAATAAAGATAAAATATATTTCCCATAATCTTAGTTGCTCTCTGCCAGATTGGATGTTGCCATGATCCCTCACAGGCTTCCCACTCGCAAAGAAACTGACAATATATTTTTTTAAATAAAAAAAAACAATGGCAAAAGTGACAGCATTGTTACTGGAGGTTAAAACCAGGGTATTTCCAGCAGCTGCCATCAGTAAAAACTACTCTTCATAAGGAGGAACTGTGAGTTCATCTGTTTGTGTGGTGAAATAAATCCCTGAGTGTTGAGAAGCAGAATTCTCAAGAATTGTGGTCATTTCTATATGTTAAGACAATGTTTTTCATGTCACTGTCATCAATTTATCCATGTTCTGCCTCCCTAAGGGGTTTACCAGAGTTGATTCAAAAAGTTCTACATGACTACATGTACAGCACTTCATGTGTCAGCTCCTTATACATTTATATATATATATATATATATATATATGCTGCTCCCCTCTTGCACTTTGTACTCTTCTTTTGAAAGCTGCTGTATAAATAGAGTTTTATTATTATCATTATTTATCGAATAGGGTAAGACATCTGTAAAAAGCTGGCGAATGTGTTTGTGTTTCTGTCACATGTGGATAAAGGTCGGTCTGGGTGTGTGGAGTCGTACTTGCTCTTCTTGTCACCACTTATTTTCCCTCCGTCCACCTCTGCCTCATTGTCCTCCGTGGGGCTTTGAGGTTCTGAGCGAGGAAACGCCGTCTTCAGCGTGTCCACGATGGCGTTCATCAAATTCTACGCACGCAAACACAAGACAGCAAAAATGGTTACTATGCACACAGAACGTGTTAATCATGAAGTCCAGTGTAACAATGAAATATCTGGGATCAAACCTTGTCTATTCGCGACACGATGAAAGGTTTCTTGACGAAGGCGATCCTGGCGTCCGTGTTGAGAGCCAGAAACTCCTGCATCTCTTCACTGTTGGCTATTTCAGGGATGGCACAGAGTTGCTGAAAAAGAGGACAGAAAACATCGTGTTAAATGTTTCTGCAAATATTAAAATGAATGTGATAAAATAAGAATCCGTCAACCTTTAGAAAAGTTTCCAGAAGTCCCTTCCGGGCCTCGATCTTGTCACTGTCCATGTTTCCAAACGGCATGTCTGGAAATACTTTCTTTGGACCTTTCACACCTGAGACACAGAAAGATGATGATAAAAGCTTGGATGTTGGCTCGGTGTATCTTCTAAGATATGTCCAAGTATTAAACCACAAACCCAGATAATGCATGATCCCTCCAAACCAGACTAAAGAGGAGGATTTAAAATTTTCCTTTCATTCAGAAAATACTCTGTGCTCTTCGCTCACGTCTCCCACCTTTGATGAGTTTCCTCAGTTCTGTTTTTTCTTCCAGTCGTGTTTGGAGGTTGAGGAACTCGCTGTATCGCCTGTTGACCATGTGATACGCCACCGGCTGAATGCGAGATGGATTCTCGCAGCTCGTCTGTAACACCTCGGCGTCCTCGGAGCCCGGCTGGATGCCTCCTGGGTTCTCACAACCCATCGCCGTCTCATACTGAAAACCAACACAAACATCTGTAAAGTTCCACCATTATTTTTGTTGATTCACGTCATAATTTATATCATGAGTTTGTAAAATGTCTGACGCTGATTTGTGTATTTAAGTTACGTCCAGTTAATATACAGTACACTTGTTCAATACATTTAAGTTTTACTCTTTTCATGTCAAACAACGACGGTTTTATTCTCAAAACATCGACAATAATGATTAAAAATGATTAAACAGTTTTGTGTTTTGTCAAAATTACAAATAAATTCTGATATGAATAATTTTTTCCTACTTAATTTCTAATTAATGTTATGATTACATAATAAAAGGTTTTATATCAAAGCTCAAAATCAAAAATTTGAAAATGAAAATTAATTTGATTTAGCAATTTTCTGTTTCTTTGAGCTGAATTTTAGTGACTGCAGTAAAGTTTGATCTAAAAACACAAAGGTTAAAGATCAACAGTGAACACAAACTTCTTAGTCTTAGTCATTCATTTTTATTCAATCTAGAAAGTAATCTATTATAACCGTAGCTAGGTTATTCAGCGTTTTACTCCTATAGAGGCGCAGAGCTTCCTCTCTTCTGATTGGCTCACCGACCTGTTGTTACTACAGCTCCAGAGAGAAGCCAGGAGATGGAGATTGAGATGGTTTTTGGTTCTTTAAAACCAAAAATATATCTTCTTATGGATCAACACTTCAAATAAAACACAGAAAAAATATGGACATTTAACAATTCTTCATTCTTCATCTTTAATCCCTACATCGGTCTCTAGTGCAACTACAACGAACCGTGGAACAACCGGACTGCACAGATAATAACGCTGAAGTCCGGGATCACACACGAACATGATGTCATTTCCTTACTTTGATGGTGTACAGGGTGTAGGGGTGCGAGCCGGTGCCTCTGTGTTCCTTTGCTGTGATGGTGCCGGTGATGCGGAGGTTCTGGATGATGACTGGTCCGTCGGGGCTGCTGAGGGGCTCAAAACTGAATGAGGGCATGGGGGACGAGCCCTGCAGTGGACTGACTACAGTCGACTCGTTGGTGTTCCCCAACCCAGTCTGATCTACACCCAGAAGGAGCTCTCTGGCCGGGTTTACAGAAGGGGAAGTGCCCTCCCTCTCCAGGTCCTGCAGGTTGCCGATACTGGGAGTCCCCTCTGCCGTCCTGACTGATGAGGGGCCGTAGCCGTTAGGATGGTCAGAATTCCCCCGGACATCCACTGGACAGGGACAAACATCCTCCAAGTCCACGCCGTTGCTGTTTTCCACAGACGTGGCACATTCTTTCCGTCTGTCGTACAGACCGTCCTCTTGGCCGATCATGACCAGGGAGTCAGTGGAGCTCTGTTTATAGTCAGCCAGAGGAGAATCCAGGTCAGAGTCGTTTTCCTGGTAAAAAGGGTTTGACTTGCCTCCTCTCATGTAATGCTCTAGAAAGGGTCGAGTAGTTTCTTCTTCTTCCGGGTTGTTCTGCGGACAGTCCACCTCCTCAGAGTCAAACACGTCATAGGCAGCCGGCTCAGCCGTCTCTGTCTCGTGGACACTTTCGGTCTCTGGTCCCGCTGGAGGAGCTTCAGTGCACCTTTGAGGAACCAGCGCCGTCTCTTGAAGTGGAGCGAGCTCTGAATCAGCAGCAGGTGGTGGTGGTAGTGGTGGTGGGGATGAAGCCAGTGGCTCTGTTGTGATTGGTTCCTGGGGTTTGCTGGACCTGCCGAATATTTCAATCATAAGGATGTTTAACCAGTCGGGGTCGGACAGTTTTGCGATGAGAGGGAGGATGACGTTGCAGGTGATGAGCTCTCCGACAACGAACCGTCCCGTGCGGGTCTCCAAGTGCGGCGATGGCACCAAAACATGCAGCAACAAATCCACAACAGCTCTGGTGTAGTTGAGCTCCATTGAGTCGCTGGTCACGGCAAGGTGAGGTGTGGTGACACTGGAATACGCCTCCCACAAGCGCCGCTCGCTCTCACCGCCCCACCTTGTCCTCACGGGCGCCTGCTGCTCGGTGACCAGCTCCTTGGCTCTGATGTAGTCCTGCAGGTGGCAGCCAAACAGATCCAGGATCCTCTGCGTCAGCTCCTGCAAGAGATCAGAAAAGTTACACACGTCCCATTTTTAAAATTTAAATGTGAATTTAAACCTCATGAGTAAATCTGGCAACAGTTTCCTTCAACACTGTTTGTGCCAATAAGGATGCAAATTTTTTAATGTGTATGTATAAACTATGAAGAATCAAAACTACCCCTGCTCCTTGCACTTAGACTAACAACAGTAAGTAACATACAGACTATTGAAATACCAGGATTCTCCAAACAGTCTAGTTGCGTTGGCGGGGTTTCTCTTAGACGCTCACCCAAATCAAGAGACCTGTTTTTCTTGTTTACTTGAATTTTAAGAGTTCAGGTCACAGAAGAACGCTCGCCATAACCTGGTTTCACTAAGGTCACACAAACACACTGCAGCGCTGCAACAGCTCCCCACGCTGAGGTCTTTAAATCACAGTACCTTCCTGTCAACGTGTCTCGCACGCAGCTTCAGCTCCATGGCCATAGAGATCATGGCCTCTTGAACCTCGGTTTCAAAACCACTCTCAGAGGACACTGTGGAGTACCAGGAGGTGACAAAGTCCCTGATGATTTTCCGCACTGTGTTGCGGATCTCCTGGTCCAAGTGATGCTCATCCTCCACAGAGGGTGGAACCTGAAATTCAGCAATGGCAAAATGAGGGTGAATGAAGTGATACTGGTACTAGGTAAGATTATCTTAGTCCAGTGAACCTGTCGGAAAAATCCCTATTTTCTTATTCATTCTTATTTCTTACTTATTTTATTCTTCCCTTCTTCACCTACCTCACTTCCTTTCCTTTCCTAATCACTGATTGGCTCTTGTTTTCACAATTACCACACCTCATCTACCTGATTAAGTTCACCTTGGCACTACAAGGTTATTTAAGGATTTCACTTTTTCACCTCTTACTTTTTAGTTCTTATATTTGTCCATGTTAGTCTCTGAAAACTTTTCTTTAAGGAGGTATATTTGAGATTTATTTATTTATTATTTATTTATATATTTTGTCTTAGTTTAATCTTGAATCTTTAATTGTTTCATTTCAGAAGCAGCAGCCCATGCGTGTTTTCCACATCATGTTTAAAATACAATTATTCGAGAATAAATCTTTTATCATAGGATTGATGTTTCATGGCCTTTTCCTCTCCATGCATCCTGAACCAAGGCCCATGATGATGGTTCACTTTTTCTGAACCTCCTCACAAAACCTAATGAAACCTTTATGATTATATCAACAAATGTAAAGTGAAACTAACACCGTAACTGTACACCAGGGTGAACCCTACATTTACCTGCTCCAGTGTGATAAACCTCTCCAGGTGAACCACATTGTTGGACTCCAGGACGGCCTGCGAGCCGAGCCAGCCGCCCAGCACCACCAGCAGGCTGGTGAACACGCACAGCAGCCAGATGTTGACCAGCAGGTGGAACAGCACCAGCCATGCTAACACCACACCAAAGCCCAACAAGCTCCTCTGTCCCAGCACCTCAGTCATGGCACTGTAGGGGTTAACGTCTGGACTGACACCCTCAGGAACAGATGTGGAGATCACATGTGCCAGAGCAACATCACAACTTGAAAAACAAAACAAATGGAGAATTCAGTAATAGAGTAAGGTCCTGACCTTACCCTGGAAAGTGCCTGAGATAATGTAAATTATGATTTGAACAAATGATTTGAATAGCCACAAAAAACCAACCATTACTCATGCATTATATGTGCCTGTATAGTTTAACCTTTTTTATTATTATTTATTCGGGAATATGAGACAGAAATACAACAGTCACTAAATATAAAATATATTAAAATCAGATTTGTATACACAACTGGCGTTATGGTGTTATTACTGTTTAATTTGACCAAACAACAAACCAACAGATGTTAATCCTGTAAACAGCTGTATGATCATCATTAACCAGGGGGCTGAAATGGAGCAGGAAGATTACAGAAGGATTCAAGGGATGTGCAGATCATTTTCATTGATTAACAGTCGTGCATGATCAAATCTGCAAACATATTCATGCTAGCCGCTAACGTTGCGTGACATGTTACGCCCGACAAACATGTTTTTTTTATTTATAGCTTACTGATTCCGTTACATGCAACATGTGAGCCAGTGGCATACAGGTTATTCAACGTGGAGCAACATAACATCTACGTGACGATTATGTTGACGATATAAGACTCCCTCCGTCTCCATCCTTCACGGTTTATTAGCAGTGGGAGAGAGACTAGATATAAAGAGCAAAAAGGGGGATACAAGCCGAGATATTAGAGACAAATGTGTTTCTTAGTGTATTAAATATATTCCGAAATGAAGATAATATTGTGTTTATTTGTCCGAGCTCTGCGATAGTGTCCTTCGTGTTGCAATCATTTGCCAAAACTCAAACCAACCTTAAATTGCAAATTTTTTTTTGGCTAAAGGTTCGTAGCATTAAGCTAGCACCCAAAGCTTTCCGTAGCACTAGCTAGCTTTAACTTTACTCTAAACGCTGTGCAGTCTAGCATATACAGTGCTGTCCTGAGTAGATAAATGCCTCCAAACTATTTAAATAAAAGAAAAAAATAATTAACCTGTACGAGCTGTCATGGCACGCAATGGGAGGTCTCGTGAGCGTCTTGATGACCGCTTTCGCCTAGTTTGTTTACTTCCTGTATCGTGACGTAGGCTCAAAAGAGAGAACCCCCTCCTCGTGGCTCCAACGCGCCGCGAACGAGGTTGTCAGGAATTAAGAATGCAAAATGAAAACTGAAGATTCCTATTATATGTGGAACTGTAATATTGAATTGTTCAATAAAGTTTGAAAAAAAAAAAAAAAAAACGAGGTTGTCAGGAAAAGTAAAAAGTAGTACCTGAAATCATCACCTCGCATCACTTTGAATATATGAAGTTAAAACACGGATTGTTTTGTTGGCATTCAACGACTACAGCTCCCATGAGGCTTCGGCAGCAGCTAAGATTCATGGGATATGTATGTTTCAGAGCGTAATGCTCATGGTCACCTGATTTGTTTCTCCAGAAATGTAATTTACCAGTTATACAAAAACACTACGCAATTTGATTCTTTGCTAAGGAGGAGTTAGCGAATACAATGTTTTACACCCCCCCCATGAAATATGGTTAACTGGTGATTTAAAAAAAAATTGTATTAGAAGTTAGTGACACAGTAAGAAAAGTTTAATTTAGCATTAGCACTGTATATACACAAAGACGTGAAGTGTTGGGGGGGGGGGGGGGGGGTTGCTCTGCACGTATGCAAATGTAATAGATTTACATTGAATTTCCATATATGAAATACATATGAAGTAAAAACATATACATGTATATATGTTAAAAAATATATAAAACCAATTATAAGTTGGAACAATTTCATATATTGTCATGTAATATTTTAGTTTTTTCTTGCTAATACATTTGCAAACAAATTTTCTCTATATAGATAGATAGATAGATAGATAGATAGATAGATAGATCGATACTTTATTTATCCCCAGGGTAAATTAATGTATATATGTATATGCATATACATCCATCCATCCATTTTCTACCGCTTATCCTCTAGTAGGGTTGCGGGGGGCTGGAGCCTAACAGATGTGAAAAAATTGAGGGGGTCTAAATGTCCTGTATACGCTCACTTTACAGATTGTTGGGCAACTTGTCGACAATGCCAAAGCTTTCTGCACTTTTTTTGTCTCCTTTTTTTTCACTCTCTCCTTTCCCAGCTCACCCCCCCTAAACTTTGTTCCACGCCTACGTTCAGGAGACCCGTTGGACTGACTGCAGCTAAAACCCCTGTCTGACTTCCCAGCTGTAGCTTACACATTATACATTTAACATGGCTGATTTAACTCAGCTCATTAGTTCAGTGACCCCAGTGTTTTCTCATACACTGACAAAAACCTTAAATAAAACCTGCACCTTGACCTCCAACAACGCCGTGTTAAGCCATATACCATCTCTATATTACTGTATATGTAACCTGTCATGCAGAATCTCACCTGAGCTACATAAGGCATGTCAGGTAAATGTGTTTGCTGAATCAACAACCAGACAGTTCCAGACAGGAGAGCAGTGGGGACACAGGCACTTGATGCCCCTTCAGGTTTTTTGACAGGTATGTCTTTATTTCATCTTTTTCTTTTCCTGTTTGTTTTTATCAGTTTATTTTTCCTTCTATCGTCGTCATCACTTCCAGTTTCCAAAGAAGTAATTTCCCAGCATTTAGCTTTGGTTAAGATCAACCACAGCTGCTAATGTTGTAGGGAAAATGAAACTTGGGTGTTTTTGTTTTTTTTGTCCTCCTACTTTTGGTTTCAATTACTTCCTATAAAATCTGTCTCTGTGCTATTATCTGTTGGACACAGAAGGAAATGGGTGAGTAGGACTGTTATGTATTTTAGCAATACAGATACTATAAAAATGTAAAAACTAAAAGATATTTGGAATGTACTGTGTTTTTGTGAAGTATCTAATGCAGCTTTAGGTCTGAATTAGTCTCTTTTTTTTTTTTGATACCACTGAATGAGCACTTTCAGGTCAGATATTGAAATGAATGAAGATGGAGGAAATGAGGTATGCAGATGACTAGTATAACCTCACTAATCTGATTTGTTCAGTGTGGTTGACTCTCGAGCCGGTGTGGGAAAATATTTCCAGCAGACGTGTGGAGCCACACAGTCCCTCATTAAAATTACGTTGTGTGCAATTTCACACATACCACGCTTCCAGGTTTTCCAGGTTGCTTTCGTAGTGGGGGAGAGAGACACGGCGTTAAAAGTTTAGCTTTATCAAGGAACTTGGTCATTTCTCCTCAGTCATGCATAGGCTTATGATGACTTATGAGACATTACCTCTGTTAAAGGTGAGTGGAATGCAGCCTGAGAGATATTCATTTGGATATTTCATTTCTCATCTTATGCATGTGCATTGATTCACTGCTTGTTTTTACCAAACTTAATGTATTTATTCTGTTTGTTTGTTTTTTAGTCAAAGACGACTTATTTAGTCCAGTGGAGTATTAAACTCGTATTTGTTCATGATAACACCATCCTGAGCCTCTCTTACTAAACTCATATCAAACTTGTTTGGTAGGTTTCCTTTTCCTCCCATAGTGTCAGTTTCAGCAGCAGAAGGAAGAAGTCCAGACCCTGGAGTTTCATCCTCAAGACGATCCCTCACATGGCGCTCTGTAAATTCTGTGAGTGTTAAATTGCTCAGACATATTATTTTCATTTAATAGTAAAAAAGACTGATGCAGCTGTTGTGATTGTATTATGAAATTTATCTTTCAAGTGCAAGTGAATAACATCTGCTTTGTGTCAGGGGGAACTAATTGTGCAATATAGGTGAATTATAGTAAAAATACACTAAGTGTTTATGTTATTGGCAGAGGTGGACAAAGGTACCAGAGTGCTTGCTTTAAAAGAAAAAATTCAGTATTCAAAAGTTCATTTCTTAATGTCAACCCATTGTTGTATTGTTCCACATTTACAGAACCTAATGACTCTGAAACAGCCCACATCATCTTATCTGACTTTAACATTGTTAGGACACTGACAGGTTCAAACTCAGACTCTCAAACAAGCAGAAACAACAACATCTTTCCCCAGTGATGAACTCATCGTCTGGGGTTTCACAATTTCAAAATGATATAAAAAGAATTCCTCTGACTAAAAGCTTAGAATGTGATGTCCTTTGTTTAAAGCAGCAAAGAAAGGAAACCAGAAGTTGGTGGTTGTTTAACGATCACTTAGGGAGTTTTAGCTGTTAAGATTAGAAAATATCTGACTCATGACACTGAGACTTCATCCCATTCAACTGAGATGTTCTGCCTCTGTCAGTTCCTCTGGTTCTGGTGGGGGTTGTGGTGTTTGCTGTGAGTGGGATCATTGGAGACCCTCTGTACGAATGCCTCCAAGACACAGACTACGGCGAGCTTCTCAACATTGTGGATAAAGGCCTTCCTACCGCCAAGACACCTCGTCACGTGGCGATCATCGGTGGGGGCATCGCCGGACTGACCGCCGCAAAGTTTTTGGAAGATGCTGGCCATAAGGTAAATGAATTTACAGCCAGGAGATAATGAGCTGTTCTGTGAGTCGGCCTCGGGTCGATCAGACGACAGGGGGACAGGTGACGTCTCTGACACTGCAGGTGGTGTGTGTAAAGTTTTTAAATCTGACAAGGCAAAGTTTTGAAATGTTGTTGCGCTCAACTATCTGCTGTGTATGATGATATTGATTATCAGAACTTGTACTACAGGACAGCTGCTCTGATGTCAGTGAGCAGAGTGTATCTAACATGATGATTATGTTTGTGTCTCCGTGGACAACAAGGTGACCATAATAGAGGCGAGCAACCGTATTGGAGGACGTGTGGAGACGTTCAGGAACAGAAGAGAGGGCTGGTACGCAGAAGTCGGCGCCATGAGGATCCCCAGCTTTCATAAGTGAGTCTTTAGGCTGGGCCATAATGTGACAGTAACTGGTTCTTTGTTTCATCAGTGTTTGGAGACGTAAAGCTGATGCCACTGAGTTTGAATTCAGTTTAATGAAGTACCACATTTAAAGGTCCCATACAGTGTAAAGGTCTCTGTCCATGTGTAGTGTGATTATAGATCAGCTCTAGCTTCTATATTAATACTGTGAAAGTATCAAAGCCTCAGTCCACAGAGAAATGCACACAGCCTGTATTCAGAAACTGAGCCTTAAAACCAGCCGTCAGGACTTCTGGAACTTTGTGATGTCATAACAAAGGAGTCACCACTTTCAGTCACGTTACTTCCAGTTATCATAATCAATGTTTTTTTTTTTACCAGTAATAGATAGATGTCTAAGATAAAGTCACAAACCCACAGCCACTGAGAATTTTAGCACCTTATTGTTTTCATTTATGGCCACCACCTGCTGTTTTTGTTTCAGTCTATTATCAGCTTTGTTTTCAGCCAGGTAAAACCCCTCTGCACTTCTTTCCCAGCACCAGACAGCAGACAGAAAAAGTTAGCATATTGTAGCATGTTGGGGATAAGTGGGTGGGATTTCCCAGCATGCTCTGAGTTGATGTGTGTATATGGACATAAAATTAGTAGATCGTTTTATGATTTTTATAAGCTAATAAATACGACCCCCAGTGGTTGTACACTGGAAGTAACACAGGGATCTGTAAGTCAGTAACCATCTCTCATCTTTGACTTATTCCAAAATGAATCTTATACTTGCTGTAAAGTAGAACTCCTCCTATCCAGCTGCTAAACAGCCAGATATTTCCCTCAGGAATTGGTAGAGACCTAAAACAGAGCTAAAAGGGGGGAATATTGGATTTACATTTGTGAAGTGGCCAGAAACAGGACACATGAGCCATATCAACCTTTATAAGATCATAATATGTCAATGTTATGTTTACAGCTTGTTCTACTGCCCCAAAGTAAAAGTCAACTCCTGCAGCGTAAACTAAAGGAGAGTGTCACATATTTCTATAAGATATTAATATGCAGAATATATTCCACAGGATTCTGCTTTCCTTTGCCTCTAAATTAAAAATTTCCCTAAACCACTTCATCCAAGACGACATCAACACCTTCTATTTGGTAAACGGAGTGCTACAGAAAACCTATGCTGTTGAAAACAACCCCGATGTGCTCAACTACACCGTGACTGACAGAGAGAGGGGGATGTCAGCGGCTCAGCTCTTCAGTCAGGCGCTGTGGAAGGTTTGTATTCATTACACACATTATTATTTTCCTACACATTCGTATTGTTTTATTGCACAAGGATAGAGACATGGTCTTGTAAGTACAGCAATCTGTGCGCAGGTGAGGGATGACCTCAAGATCATCGGCTGCAGTGCCATGCTGGATAAATACGACTCCTACACGGTGAAGGTAGCGATTCACTTATTAACTGATGTCACACAGGCCGTAGTTTGAATTTGATTGAAAAGTTTTCGCTATATGAATGTAACATCTTGCATTTGGTCGCTGACAGGAATATCTGGTGAAGGAGGGCAACCTGAGTCGTGGCGCCTTGAGGATGATCGGGGACCTCCTGAATGAAAACAGCCTCTTCTACACGTCACTGATAGAGATGCTGTACATACAGTCAGACATCAACGACAACACTGAGTAAGAAATGTTCAGTTTTATTATCTAAGAGTCTGAGTTTGGCTTAGCAGTGGTTGTCAGAGATAGAGCGTCTCTGGAGGTAGAAATAATTCAAATTCAATTTTTTGTTTTGTTTTGTTGCTTAAAACCCTTCTCAACAATATCAACATACATATCACGCATTGATTTTATATATATAAGATGAAGTGCTTCTGTTTATAGCCTGTTTATTTAAGTTTTTGAGGTACTTCACTTGAGTATTTCAACCTTATACTTCACTACAGTGCATTGTATATTTACTCCACTACTTTGGTTTGACAGCTGCAGTTCCTAGTTACTTTAACTTCCATAAAAATCATGTGATTTAACTTAACAAATTATGTTGCAATATTACTAATTAAATTAGCCAACGATATGAGCAACTACAACATTGAAATGTTGCTTTAAAGGAGCTCTTTGTAAGTTTTGTTATTGCTACATAGCTAACGTTAGCATCAACAGCTGTTTTCTTGTTTTTGCTTCTATTTCTGTCACTTCTTTTCTTGTACTGAAGTTAGCGTGCTAACTAGCTACCCCCGTCCGACTGTCTCGTCACTTTCTGATATTGTGTCACTGTAGCGTTGAAATCAAGGGTGCAGTATAACCTCTTGTCTTGTAAACACAACAATGACTGAAGCTCTTGCCAAGACTAGTAAGTAAACAGCTGTCAATGCTAACGTTGGCTATGTAGCAACAGCAAAACTTAGCTCCTTTAAACATGCATTCCCTTTTCATACTTAAACCTGCTATAATAGAGGTTAATATATCAAATTACCATGTGAAAACAATATGACAATGAGGGGTCGCGCATAGTGAAGAGTCAGGTGATGATTCTCTGTGGGTTCATCATTATGAGCGACACCTTTATCTGTCAAGTGATCCATTGTTAACATAAAAATGAATGATGCTCTGTGATTAAGAGGTTTTTATTAGCTGACTGACTGACTAACTGACTGGAGTTTCCCCCATTGGGGAGTTTCCCTATTGGGGGAAACTCAGCCGTTTACAGCCTGCGGTATTGCTAATATAGCACATTTGAAGCAAACCAAACTGAGGCCACCTGTCAAGGAGGTCTCAGATTGGTTCGCTAAGACCACCACTCAATGTGTGCTTCAAGCCCACGTAGGAACTTACCTTTTGAACTAGTCTTGTTTTTTCCAGGTACTTTGAAGTGACAGACGGCTTTGACCACCTCCCCAGGGCTTTCTACCAGGTGCTAAACGCCACCATCCTTCTCAACTCCAAGGTGAAGCTGATCAACCAAACAGGCAGCGACAACGTAACTGTAACATACCAGGACTGGCGCAATTCAGGCGCCCTGACCAACCTAACGGTGGACTACGCACTGGTTACAGCCACGGCCAAAGCCACCCTCTTCATCAACTTCCAGCCCCCTCTCTCCGGGAACAAGATGGAGGCGCTGCGCTCGGTTCATTACGCCAGCTCCACCAAGGTGGTGCTCAGCTTCAAGGAGCGCTTCTGGGAGAAAGAGGGCATCAGAGGAGGGAAGAGCATCACTGACCGCCCATCTCGCTTCATCTACTACCCCAGCCACAGCTTCCCTGGTACGGCCGCAGGGGCCCTCCTGGCGTCTTACACCTGCTCTGACGACTCCACCCTCTTCCAAGGGATGAGCGAGGAGGAGCTGATGGCTGTGGTCCTGGAGGACTTGATCCAGATCCACGGAGAGGAGATAAGGGATCTGTGTACAGGGGGGATGGTGAAGAAGTGGGGTTTGGATCCCTACAGTCTGGGAGCCTTCGCCTTGTTCACGCCATACCAGGGACACTACGCCCAAGAGCTGTTCCAGAGGGAGGGGCTGGTCTACTTTGCAGGGGAACACACAGCCACGCCTCATGGGTGGATTGAAACTGCCATGAAGTCTGCACTGAGGGCAGCTAAAAATATTAACAGCCTGACACTGTAGTCCTGTAAAACATTATCATTTTTAAATATGTTCCAACATGTTCAGTCTTATAGGATTTGTCTGACACATTGTTTAGCTGTATATCTGGTGTCCAGTCTGTCAGTGTCAACCCACTTACGTCATATTTATTGATCCAGGTATTTAGGTATGTCTATTGGCAGCTCCCAACTGACATTTTGATCAGATAAGCATTAATGCAAATGTAATTATTAGCCCCATGCAGGGTTTTACTTTGATATTTTAGAGGATATTCATTGATTTTCTGCCAGAATAAAACAACAATTAGAGCTGTGAGTAACAAACACTAATTTCAGATCATTCTCAGTGAAACAATCTTCTCTGTTTTTGGTTTGTAATAGTGACAAAAGAATAACATAATTTTCCAGAACCTAAGGTGATGTATAAAAATTTCTGTTCACAACCTCAAAATATTCAGTTTACTATCATTTAAAACAAAGAAAGGTAGTAAATCTTTGCATTTGAGAAGCTGGAACCAGCAAATGTTTGTTCATTTTTTACTGCAAAGTGACTCATAAGTTATCAAAATAGTTGCTGATTAATTTTATGTTAATCAACCAATCGATTAATTGTCTCATCAGTTCAGATCTACACCAAATACATCAGCAGCATCACAAAATACTGGCTTTTGTTTTGATTGACCAAGATGAAATGAGTTACATCGAGGTTTATTCTGTCTGTTCCAACATTTCATGTCTTTCATTTTTGTCTGTTTTTATTTAGTGTCAGCTGCTTTATATTTCACTCACTTAAAATTTACTTTACGATTCAACAAGAAAATAAAATGTTTGAATAAAAAACTTTCTTTAAAATGTGAGCTGTTTGGGAGTAAAACGTCTTCCATTACAAAAGAAAAACAATGGAAATAGCCACTTAAAAAAACAAATATATTTTCAAGTGATGGAACCTGAATCTGTCAGACACACATCAGGCAAATGGGTGTCCAGATAAGTGTGTCCGAGCCAGGCTCATCACTTTGTGGTGTCGCCTGGAAACACTTCCGTTGTGTTATCAAATTGATGAATACGTTTTCTGAATTTGTTAGTAATTTGTCTATTTGCATGTGTTTTGTGAAGGTGCAGTGTGTTGAGCTCTCAGGGCCACCGTAGATTAGTACATGAAGGATCACAGATATGATGGCGAACACCAATGTACTGTGTCAGTTTACTAAATGTCATATTACATGATTTCTCACAAATAGGTACCTGCAACGACAAAGATATAGTTTCCCATTTTCAAGTCATTTTGAACCCCCTATGCACCAGTCCACAGCATAAACAGTAAGTTAAAAAAACAAAAAACATCCTCTTCACATCATCTTCCATCCATAATTCTAAACACTTTATTTATGTCATAAATCAGTCCTGTCGGCATCTGTAGTCCATTATTAATGACCGCCCTTCTGCACCATCTGTGTGAAGCGGTTGGTGATGGTCAGCGTGGTGTCGATGAATCGCTCCACACAGCTCACCAGACACGTCTCAGTCCTGTAGTCCAGCTTCGAGCCCGGACTGTCCACACACTTGTCCCAGCAGATGTCAGTGAAATTGTGCACCTGGAAATCAACACAGAAGATGATTAATTAATTAATTAAGATGATTTATACAATTCTGGGATGAATCAATCATGATACAGTTTGCAGAAAGAGTATGGTCGTGTTCATTAGCGTTTTTGGGCCAACAGTGATCCCTGACTGGACCTAAAGCCCGATTCTACCTGTTGTTATTTTGACATTTGAGGTTGAGTTGCAGTTTCAACTAGTCATTTTCATAATCAATTATTTCTTCATGAGCTTTTTGAAACACTGAAGAAGATAAATTATCATATAAGCTTCAGTAAAGTGCAACAAAGAACTGGATTTCCCTGTATGGATCCATATGCCAGATTGAGTATCACCACATCTGTCCAATCAGTGAGTTACTGTTTACATCTCTTGGTTTGTTATAATCAATGTGAAAATGAACCAGAAACACAACTAAAAAAAGGCAACAATGCATATTTCCAACACAATAATGTGTACAGATAATAAGTGGACAATTTGATGTGACCTTAGCATATTATCAAGCTACATATGACAATATCAACAGAGCTTAGTGTTGGTGTAGTGTAATAGTGTAGTCAATTAATTCAGCTCAGTTATAATAAAAAAAAATACAGTGAAGATGTTGTATTTTAGCCAAGAGGCAAATAAACCCTAAACCTGTCAAATCTTCAGGGGAGTTTGGTTGAATTCTCCCCCCAGGAGAGCGGCTCCTCACGGGTCTGACATAGCACCGGGTTGTGGCCTCGCTGGATGCTCCAGGACCGGACACACGTTAGTTAACGGTTAGTTACAAACCTGGGCCTGGAACTGCGCTTTCTGCTGCTCCACGGCGATCATCCGCTGCAGCTCGGTCGCTTCCGCCTTTTCCGACGCGCTGAAATTATCAAAACTGTCCATCGGGTCGAGAAGTCGTTACAGGAAAAGGTCTGTATCCCTGACGGCGACGTGGTGAGGTGAGGTGACCTTCGTTTCCACCGCGACTGAGCGCTGTAATACCGCTGATATACAAATTATAAACACTTCCGGTCTTCTTCTTCTTCGTCTTCTACTTCTTCTTCTTCTTCTTCTACGTCATCATTGGCGGATTGCAAACCAGCTTAAAAAGTGCTTACCGCCACCCAGTGTGTCGGAGTGTGCACTGACATGAAGTCACACAGTTAGTTAGTTAGTTATTTAGTTAGTTAGTTAGTTAGTTAGTTAGTTAGTTAGTTAGTTAGTTCGTTAAATTTCGTGAAATAAAGTCATCATTTTATGAAAATAAAGTCGTCATTTTGAGAATAAAATCAAAATATTTCAAGAAAAAAAAAGTCATTATAATAATAAAATCAAAATTCTATGTTTTATGTTTTTGTGTGTGTGGGAAAACTGCCAAAGCTTAACCTTCAACAGCCCTTTGACGTTGCCTGGACCAGCCACTATGACTCACAATAATAAAACCACACATAATAGTTGTCCAACCGAAATTGTCCTCAAGATCATAGAAAGACATGAACAAAGTGTACATCATATATCCACTAAGAAAGCTCCAGAGTTTCTGTATTACCACTTTAAAATGTGACATTACTTGCAATTCAATTTGTTTTTCTACAAAACGGGTCGGGAGATCCGACATTAAACTCAACAAACATGTGTCGCAATGTCCCGCCCACAGCAGCGTCTGATTGGTTATACATCAGGACTAATAGACTATGAGCTGAAGGCTGCTGTGCACACAGACAGGGAGAGACTAGAGCAGCTCCAGTTAGCAAGTGAAGCTGTGCCTTAAGTTAGACAGCAGACATTACTGAAGATGTAATAAACATCACAATCCTCTTTACTCAAGTCCCAACAACACCACACCGAGCAAGCAAGAGAGAGGGAGAGAGAGAGAGAGGCTAGTGCTTACTGCTAAGCTAAAGTAACTAGCAGATCTGAACAGCATGTAAACAACTGCTGAGTTAGTGAAGGTCGCAGAAAGGTAGCAGGGAGTGTTGAGTGTTGGAGCAGAACAAGTGTAAGTTTAAATGTCAATGCTATTGCATTGCAGGCACATAATTAATGGTCAGATATTTAGCCTGTGGGAGTTTCATATCTGCACAAGTGTTATGTTAAGTGTTTGTCACGCTTACTTCAAGAATCAAACAAGTAATGTTTATATTGTAGACTAGAGCTATCATAGATTTGTCTGTAGTCTATGAGGAACTGTCTTTTATATGGCATGACCTTATTCAACCTTTCTGACTGATAAGACACAACCAGCATGCATTGTGTTGGTTCACCTCAACTCAAAGGAGTCATGTCATTTGTAAATCGGTGCGTTTAATGTGACGCAAAACGTGACGTAAACAAAGATATTCCACAACTCAAAAGAATAAAGAGAGTTGACTCAAAAGATTTAAAAACATTACATTACTCTCATAAATTATCCTGCTTGTCTAACATAATAGTAATAATGATATTATTATCTTGTCCCCCCTGGTTTGTTTATACACAGAAATAAATGCTTGCTTACTTGGGGCACACTTGTTATATCTGATTCATTAAAATTCATTGAAAAAAACAAAAAAAAAAGACACTTTGAAGTTTAGTTTATATCAATGATGAAGAATATTTTTTGATTTTAGATACTAATAAATTGATGCTCAATGATAAACAAAAAATATGGCTAAAAAACAAATATGACAAAATTCTAACACAACTCATAATTAAAACCTACCTCCAAAATTGCACACAAACTGTAGAAATATATTATGTATATATTTATACACATATATATATATATTTATATATTATATGTAAAATCTGTGACAAACTTTTTATCCCAGCTTTTTACTTCACCATTTGTTTCAACAGGCCGTTAACACTGTGAGTTGCTCTTCTTGCCGAACATCCAACATCTTTGTGCCGCTGACGACATCAACAACTACATCCGGGTAACTGTGGTGACCTTGGTTGGACGATCATCATGGCGGCTATCGTCAGGTTGAGTTCTGTGTGCCGCAGAGGAGTTAAACGTAAGTACTCCCGCCTGTTCTCAGTGTTTTACTGTTTTTGAATATATCTACTTGTTTTAAAGTAGCAGGCTGATAGCGGCACATTTTGACAGAAGGGACGTCGAATATTAGATGTGTACGAACAAGTCACGTCCGGCAGAGGCTAATTTCAAGTTCACGACTCAAGTTAAGCACAACTATACTTTCATTATTACAGCACTACCAGCATTACACTGGTTAACGTTAGTTAGTGGCTAGTAAACTACGTTTCTCAGACGTTTGAATAGTGATGCGCATTGATACTTGCTGTCGTCATGACATCGGACAGCCCGACTGTGACGCTATAGCACGTATGCAAAATGCGGAAGTTTGAAGTTACATACATACAAATACATTGAGAAATATGTGTTTGACTGTGGAAATCAACTGATTCTATCTATGTGGAAACCAGTTCGTTTATCCACCCTGGCTTTCTTTTTTTCTTTTTTCTTTTTGGGGGCTGTTGTTTGTTTGATTTTACAATAAAAAGTTGCAGCATTTTAATGTCCAGCTATACATTTAAAAAAAATGTTTTAGTATTTTGCAGTATAGTCAGAATGCTAACTTACAAATGAAGAATAACACAGCACATCATACATAACAACAGTAGCCACAGTCACAGATAAATTAAGTGCAAGGTAGTGTATCTCTATTAAGAACAAAATTATATATACATATTACAGTACCTTTTGTGAGAAAAAAGGGAAATGAAATACACAGTATGGTGCTTTACATTGAAACTATACATTTTTTTAAAAGGTGAAAAACAGTTTGCAGTTCAGCTTAAATGAAATTATCAGATATTAACCGTTTACCCTATTTTTAAAGCCGCATTTGCACCCAAAATAAAAAGTAATAGTTTTAATCCTGTGGGACCTAAATCCTATTTGATGTTGCTACTATAGACAATAGTAGACACATAGAAATAAATTGTGGAGGAAAAACTAACTGTGTATGTCATGTTGATAGATAATGTCAGGCATAGCATGAAGAAGGATATGTTGCAATGTAAATGTTTGACTTCTGTGTTGTGTTGAGACATATTAAAATGACATCCTTACGACATTATATGTATCTATAGTAATACATTGGAAGATAGTCTTATGGTTTCATGTGTGAGCTACAGCTAATTCTGGGTAAACTGTGGTTGAAGTTCATAATTTGTCCCCGTTTGGAAATGTCTCCTTTTGTCTTTTTCTCTTCAGCTCTGTGGTACCAAAGCACTTTGTTGTCCAGACCGCTGGTTGTACCTCACAAAAACCAGGAGCAGCCCTACCTGCTGACAGCAAGGATTCATGCATCACAGGCTCTGTACGGTCAGTGTTGACAAGGGGAAGTAGAAGGTAGAACATACAGTACACACTGGGAGTAACAACAGAGAACAACAGGACAGCCTCATAATTAATGCTGCAATAATCAGTCGACTGACAGAAAATCCATCTGGAACTATTTGTCTTTGAGGGTTGGACTGTTGGTCAAACGAAGACATTAACGACCGCACCTTTGGCTCTAGGAAACTGTGATTGGCTGTTTCACTGCTTCGTTTTCTTTGGAATGACAATTAATTGACTGATCCTGAAAAGAGTCGGCAGATACAGATAAATCACAATGAATAAAATCAGTTGCAGTCCTACCTACACTTTACTACTACATATATGTCAGTACAGCATGTTGTGAATGAGACATCATTAAACCAAATAATCAGTTAGTGTAATCAGTGATGGCAATTTGTTGAAATGATCAAAGTCCATCAGACTGCTCTGGTTTGAACAGCTAAGGCTGTCTGATGGAAACTTTTTAGTTTAGTTTTTTCCAGTGGGGTGCATCATGTGGTTTAGCTGCTTCTTGCAGAATGACGTGTGTGTAACCAGAGAACACAGTTTTTTCCGGTTCGACATTTGCAGATGGCTGACAGCCCCGGTGGTGGACCACTGGTGTTGTGTAGCCCAGATATAGCGCCCAAAATACCTAGGGCGGTGGCAGTATTTTGACACCAGCTTCATGTCAGGGTGAAGCCTAACGCTGGCAGGTTTCATTTACTGTTACCCACCCACCATTCAGGTTAGTGGGTCATTTACAGTGATGGAAGGGTGGAGGCTTTCTCTGGAAGGCCAGATGTGTGGACTGAGGTTAGCTTAAACTTGTTTACTGATTCTCAATAGAGAATAGAGATTTTTTAACTTTTTGTCTTAATTCACACACACAGTGACAGGGAAAAGTATGTGTTCCCTTTGGAATTAAAATGATTTTCTGTATTAACTACATCATAACTACAGACAAACACAAAGTTCTTAAGCTCATAAGACACAAACAACTATAATTTTTTGTGTCTTTATCGAACACAACCACGAAACATTCACAGTGCTGTTGGGAAAAAGTAAGTGAACCCTTGGATTTAATAACTGATTGAACCTCCTTTGGCAACAATAACCTGAAACCAGCTCTTTGAGTAGCTGCTGATCAGCTGATCAATGTTCAGGAGGCAGTCTGGACCAGTCTTCCTCATAGAGCTGCTTCAGCTCAGACAGATTCTCAGGATGTCTGTGTAGCATCTCTACTGGATTCAGGTCTGGGCTCTGACTCCAGAAGGTGGATTTTCTTCTCCTGAGCTTCAGCAGGTGGACAGACACCCTGACATCATCCTGGAGGAGACCTTGATAAGCAAAGCCCCAGATCATGACGCTCCCTCCACCCTGCTTCACCTCTGGGCTGATGTTTTCATGTTGGTCTACGGAGCCCTTTTTTACAACACACGTTAGAGCTGCATGTTCTTCCCAGACAATTCAACCTTCTTCAGTCCAGAAAACATGTTTCCAGTCGTGTCAAGCTTCTCTTTGACAGACCTCAGGTGCAGTGATGTTTTTATTTGGAGAGCAGCAGCTTCCTCCATCGTGTCTATTAATTTGCGAATGAACAGATGTTAACCAGCTCCAATGATTCCTTTAAGCCTTTAGCTGTTACTGTCACAGACTGTTTGTCTGACTGAGGACTGAGGAAGCTCTAAACTCCTGAGATGACTTTATTTATAATATATCTATAATTCTTGATTCTAAGTCTCCTGAGATCTTTCTTGTGAGGCCTGTTTCACATCAGCAGATTTCTCTTGTGAATAAGAAGAAACTCAAAATGTCTGAGTGTTTCTAATAAGTCAAAGTGTCTCTAACCCAAAACCTCCAATCTGATAACTGCTGACACCAGTTAGCTTCTTTTGTTCCAGCCTAAACTGTGAATGTTTGAATGATGTTTTCAATACGAACAAGAACAACACAATAACTTGTGTTATTAGTTAAAATAGATTTGTGTTTGTTCATAACTGTAAGTTAGACGAAGATCTGAACATATTTTATGACAAATTTACACCTCTTACCTCTCCTTGCCACTGTGATAAATTGTGTTTATACTGCATATGTGTCAGCAATACCACAATGCACTGTTGTTTGTCGGTCACATCTGTCAAGCTTAAGTTTAGATAGATATATATTTATACCTGCAGAATGATGTCACCACCAGAAGAAGATAAACTGTAATAAGGTCAAAGTACGAACTGTGAGTGATAATATATTGTAGAGATACGTTCATTTGCTTCCTTGTTGAACTTCAGGTGATACTCATGTGTCCGTCCATCAAATATGAGGCAACAGTGAACAACCTGGTCCAGCACATAAACTAAACACCACTGTGTTGTTTTGCTCCTGTGCTTTTGAATGACATAAACAAACAAGATGTAACATACTAGTAAGGTATTCAGAAGTTTTGGTGTGAAGCCACTTCAGGAAACCAACTAAAGGTTGATGAGAGGCTGAGGTCGGGCCTGGTTTGATTTGTCTGACACGCTACTGAAAAGATTTGCTGCCGGTCCAAAATATGAGAAAGAGACAAAAAACCTTACAGCGATGATAATTGATCACAAAACATATTAGTAAATGAGCTTCAGAGGTGCTGGCAGGTGGATTAAGTTACTTTTGAGAGCCAGAAAGACATAAAACCACTACAAACAACAGATGAGTCAATTTCCAGTTAAATGATGCAGCTGGTTGGGACCGTTATCTGTCCATAGTGAGCAGTAGTTTCACATTCTCTCTCCCAGGTAAAGGGAACCAGGCTCCAGTCACATTAAATATCCAGCTTGTGGTCAGGCCCTGCTGACAGTCTGCTGTGTCTCTTGCTCCACAGCGGGATCTGGCTCCAAAGCCGCCTCTCTGCACTGGACGGCCGAGCGAGTGCTGAGCATCCTGCTGCTGGCCATGGGACCCGTAGCCTACTTTCACCCCAGTCCTGTCATCGACTATTCCTTGGCTGCTGCCCTGACACTGCACGGCCACTGGTAAGACGAGCCGGCGCCAAACCTGAGCCGCGGCTTCTTTATTTCTGAAGACAATAGTTTTGGATATACACACATACGAAGCTCTCACATTCATGCATGCAATATTATTTTTATGACGTTAAACCATCTACATTCCCAGGTTTCAAATTACGTAGTTTCACTTCCTCTGGTTGGTTTGTGGTCAGGATAGTCGTTGTGAGAGTTACTGTTCTTGTGTGGAACTCTACATTCAGCCAGGGGCCAGCGTATTCTGAAAGTTATTAAATACATAAATCTGACCGTCTTGAAAGTTATAATGTTCAATTTTAGTTGAAACTGTTTTACAGAGGTGTTGGTTCAACTTCAGGGTCCTTCTGGGAGCTGAGAGTTGTTTCCAATTAGGACTGGGTTAAATAATCCGATATCGATTCATAAAACCCGAGATCAATCTTTTAACAGACGTCTTTTACACTCTCCTGTGGACGTGTGAAACTGTCTGAGGTCTTTTTAAGCGCTTGAAGATCTGAACATCACCAAAGTGGATGTCAGGCAAGAGAGCTGATAAAAACAAATGAAATGGTGAATGTTGTCATATTGACATTTAAGGTGTATTGATTGATTTCCAATCTTTTATCATGCAAAGATGCCGGTAGCCTCTGAGCTGCTCAGTGAATTAAAGGGTTAATTAGTAAAGGTGAAAAGACAGAAAACATCCTTTCATTCATCATTCACTCTTTTGACAAGTTCCTTTTTCTGTGATGCTTTTACACAGAAACATGACGGAGTCGGTCTGTTACACTTGTGCTGCTGGAAATAAAAGCTAGCTTAGCTACGTTTTCATAGCCTAGCCTGTTAGCTTAGCTTGAGCTCTGGCTGCCCCGCAGCTTCTGGATGTTTCCAGTGCGGCTTCATTTCCTCACGTCAGTAAATGAATCAGAGGCAAAACTCAGCTCTATTTCCAATATTATCTTGTGCAACATGCTTGTTTCATTTAGCGAAAAGAGAAATAATAGAAACACTAAATTCGACGGTACAACAAACTGGAATGATCAGTAAATGTGAGTGACACACAGACTTGACCTATCCTGGGAAAATGCAAACATGGAGGGAGGTAAATTCCTTCATCACATGAGGTCCTCAGGGACTTGTAGTCCAGTGCGAATTGCTTAATTTGACTTGACCTCACCTCTGTGGTCGTAACACCAACAGGTTGTGATTTAACAGGGTATGAATGAAAGTTCTTTGAACCTTCCACAAACGTATTTCCCAAACGTCTCTACCCAGCACAGAGATTTAGCTTGTTCACTGACCTTCACCAGACACGAGGCAAACTTTGTGCCACAGGTTTTTGGTGGTGGGAGGTTCGTGGGTGGGTGGGTGGGTGGGTGGGGGTTCAGCCATCTCACCATAGCTGTCAGCAGCTGTTAATTCAGCTTCGGCTCTGTTTGCAGACTTGAGAAGGCGGCTTCAGCTTAGCGTCACAGCGATGTGCTCCTCCATCAGTTAGAGCGCAGACTAAACGGCGTGGCAGGTGTGGGCCGCAGATCAGGCCAGTCGTGACTAATGATAAGTCTTCTTAAGCGACGTCTTTCGGGGCAGCTGGGTATCTCCGAGCCACGCCCTCTTTGACCACAACCCAGTCAGACGAACGCTGCAGTGTCATCTGGCGTCGTCAGCACCGCGGGTCCAAACATGAAAAGATTGGAAAGCTTCCTCTGCTCAGCCGGTCCGGGGGATAAGCAGAGTCTGTGGCTAATAGGATTTTATAATGCTGAGGAATGTTGGAACGGAAGAACAACCTGGTGAACATGGCTTCAATAAGACATGACAATGTTTGGAATTAGGTCGGAAGAGGAGAGTAACTCTTAGCAGGTTTAGCAGCAGGTGTTAAACAGGATCATGGGGGCAGTAGGTGGTTTGCAGTTGCAGGTGCAGACTCTACAGCTGCAGCTCTGTGGCCAATTAAAAGCTGAATTATACAGGTATGATTTCAGTCGTCGTTTAAAAAGGTTTCTAAAAGATACAGGGAGCCGATGTAGAGAGGCCAGTACAGGAGTAATCTGCTCCTTCCTCCTCGTTGTTGGTGACAGTCGAGCAGCAGATTCTGAATTAGCTGAAGTCTCCCAATCGAATTCAACTCCCACTCATGTGGGAGTTGAAACTTAAATCAGAGTTTTAAAATGTTCTTCCGATAAAGCTGGACTCGCCAAAGTAATCGCTGTGGTCTAGGTCATGCGGCTAAAAAGAGATGATGAAGCAAATCAGACGGAGAGGTTGTAAAGAAAACTGTCACCATTAACGTTCTGCACCTAATGTAGATTTGAGCTCTCAAGGATTTTTATTTTTCAGGTATTTAATGTCTGATAACTGCGCTTCAAGAATCAGTTTCTGTCTTTGCTCATCGTCTCTGTGTTTGCATGTGTTTTTGTGTGGTAGGGGTATCGGGCAGGTGTTAACAGACTACGTTCACGGCGACGCAAAGGTCAAGATGGCCAACGCCGGTCTCTTCCTCCTGTCCACCGTCACCTTCGCCGGCCTTTGCTACTTCAACTACAATGACGTCGGCATCTGCAAAGCCATCGCCCTGCTCTGGAGCAAATGAGTATGACTGTGGACTGGGGAAGCTTTGGGACGACCTGGACACTGGGACGGGATAAATCTGGTCCTGGCTGATTGTAAAAAATTCAAGGTGTTCTATGTATATTCTTATAAATATATCATGTTGACAATTTTGACAGTGATTCACATGTGTGTAATTGCAAATTTAATGTCTATCAGTTCAGGCTTGGTCTTTGTATTAAGTTCTTGCTCATGATGATTGGGGACCTGGCAACCATCGTCTTAAACTACATGTGGGAGATTAGCTTCTGTTTACGTTCAGTGTGGACTAAATTTAAGCTGCATTCCCCTGTGTACTTTGAAACTTAAGCAACAAGAGTTATTAAATATGTCACTACCAATTCTACAAATAACAGATATTCAGTATCCTGATTTGTAACTGTTAAATTTACCGGGGACATGCATGTTTTCAGCAAAATGGCTTCTGATTTTCTTTGAGGTCTTACAGGATAGTAAGGTTATTTTTTCATGT